>NW_020272759.1:0-3542 GCF_003268045.1 Sipha flava
TAACGTGCTCAATATATTTAAAACGCATATCGACATTAAACTATTATTTCAATTATAATATATATATATAAATATATATAGTAATTATTATAGTAATATCAACATCGATAATTTTAACCCATTAGCGCCCAGCGTGTTCATATGACAACGTGTATAGACTCTATTTATAACTTTCTTTCCGCGTATACTATCGTTATCGGAATTGTAACAAAGGATGTATATCGATGTAATAACATGTCTAGTTTGTGATCCAACAAATAAAATCAGTTTATCATGCGTTGTTTTCTCAGAAGCACGTTTTTATTTTTACGAATATTATAATTGATGAAAAAATGGATCTTCGCTTCGAGTAAGTAGATTTCAGCATATGTAGATATATTTTTAAGTTACGGTATATTGATTATTTACTTATAAGACATTCTAAAAACAATTTCTTGATAGTTTGAAAATATTTTGATTATATTGAAAATAGTTATAGTCATCTATGTTTTGGTGTTGCCATATGGCAACGCTAGGCGTTTCAATACATAAATCGTCATTATTTTTTTTTTCATCTTCATAGACCTGGTCTTTCGCTTTCTGAAGCATTAGATATATTATTAAACAATGATGAGATGGAGGGTGATATTTTCATTGAACCACCTAATCCTAGTGTCGATACTGATGAAGATTCAGGAGATGAAGATGGGAGTGGGTAAGATAAAATATACTATAATTAGACATTTTTTATATTTTGTAAATTAATCCCGTATTTTTTATAGTTTAGTTGATAATCTATCATCTCGACAATTGACGGCAAACGCTGAAATTCGACTAGGTAACAAAGAAAGAGTAGGCAACTTTAATAATGAACTAATTCAACCTGTAGGCATTTCTTCTACTTCAATTTCTACTCGTAGATCACCGTCTTTTGAAACATTGGTTTTAACACCTGAAAAACACCGAAAGTGGTTAGAGGCTAGAAAAAAATCCAAACAAATATCTCGCTGGGAAAAGGGAGCAGATTTTGATATCGAAAGACCCGCTTCATTTCCCAAACCAGATTACTCTAGATATAAAAGTTTGTCTGCTATCGAAATTTTTGAAAAATTTATTGATACGGAAATTATTGAACACTTAGTTGTAGAAACTAGACGGTATGCATTATTTTTAAACTGCCCAGATCCTAACATAACAGCAGAAGAAATTCGTTGTTTTATTGCGATACTATATGTTAGTGGATATAATAATTTGCCTTCGAAACGACATTATTGGGATTCAAAAACTGATATGAAAAAACGTTGCTGTATCTGAATCAATGCGACGAAATAGATTTTTGCAGATTTGTCGATTTTTGCATCTTGCTAATAACATTGATATCAATCAAAATGACAAAGCGTGGAAAATACGCCCAATTATGGAGATGTTAAAAAAAAAATGTATTGATAATTTTATTCCTGAACAACATCTTGCTTACGATGAAAGTATGGTCAAATATTTTGGGCGACATAGTTGCAAACAATTCATACGTGGGAAACCGATTAGATTTGGATACAAGGTATGGTGCCTGAACACATAAGATGGATATTTAGTCAATTTTGAACTTTATCAAGGCAAAAGTCCAAAAGCTAACACTGTTTACGAACAATTATTTGGTAAAGCTGCAAGTCCTTTATTAGTTCTTATAGATGAAATTCCTGAAGAAAAGAGGCAATTAAGTTATTCTTTTTACATGGACAATTTATTTTCCGGTAAAAATCTCCATTCTTTTTTAAAATATTGTGGATATTCAGCAATAGGAACTATACGTGAAAATAGAATTCAAAAAGACTGTCCTTTACAAAATAAAAAATTATTTGCAAAAAAAAGAACGCGGTTACTTTGAAACAGCCATGGATAAAAATGATGGTCTTTTGTATGTTCGATGGATGGACAACGCTGTGGTAACAATGATATCAACTTCATGTGGTACAAAAGAAATAAGTCATGTAAAAAGGTATTCTCAACAAAAAAAAACAAATATTTTGGTTCAAAGACCAAGCTTAATTGCAAAATATAACACATACATGGGAGGTACTGACCAAATGGATCAAAATCTTGGATGTTACCGCATTGGAGTTCGTGGGAAAAAATGGTATTGGCCTCTAGTGACATGGATGTTTGATATAGCAATGCAAAACAGTTGGATTTTATACAATAAAACAGGGAAACCAAAAAATTTCTCAACTTGAATTTAGAAGAGAAGTAGTAAATGTTTATTTAGAAAAATACAAAAATACTCCCACAGGATCAGGACGAATATCAAAATCAATTTGTTCGACAGACTCTCGTATATCAGATACATTACGGTATGATAAAACTGATCACTTGGTACAACATACAGAAGAAAAAAAAAAGAAAAAGATGTGCCGGAAAAAATTGCAACTCAACTGTACGAACAATGTGTTCAAAATGCTCTGTTGGGTTATGTATTAATTGTTTTAAGCCTTTTCATTCCCAATGATTTATATTTATAAAATAATAAAAAAAAATTTTTTTGTATAAGTCTAAGAACATTTTTTTTTATATTTACTCAACATTTATTTCCTAACTAGTAAAAAAAAAATTATAAAATATACAGATTATGCTTGAATTTTATTGTGTTTGATAATTATTTATAATTTTATACAAGTTATATTTTGTGAAAAAAGTTATAAAATTGGTAGGATAAATGCCCAGCGTTGCCATATGGCAACGGCAAATATCTCGAAAACTATGAATTAAAAAAAAAAAAAAAACAATTTTATATTAATAGGAGTGTATTTTTAGAAGTTCTTAACAATAATTTATTGAAAATTAAAAAAAAAAAAAATTCGGGCGCTAATGGGTTAACCAAAGTATTTTATAAGATGTATGTATAATATGAAAAGTCTTGTATCGACAATTTAACAAATTTCGGTTGCTTTATGCTGAAATCGAGCATTCTATAAGATAGTCTATATTTGTATGAAATACCTAAACATAATGGTAGTGACAGAGCCTATACAATATTCAAAGCATGCAAGTGAGCTGCCAAGGGACTTTATTTAGAAATTGAAGAGTTCGGTGGAATAACCAGGCAGCTCCGATTTTCAAATTATATATACAGGAAAGAAATGTTTTTGAACTTAAACATATACGAAGGTGAAATATTTATTTTCAATATTAATATTACGTGTCACCGGCTCAATTCCAAGTAGTTCAGTCGAAGATGTATTTAAATTTTAGTAATTACACATAAGATTTTAACAATTTACATTTATTTTAAGATTCAAAATGTTTAACAAATTTTAACATAGAGTGACGTGAAGTTGCTTGCAGTTCGGGACTAGATCTCATTTGAATTGTGGTCATTACGGTCCTTCTCTTATATTGCTTGAACGTCATTGAACTTATTATTCTATGATTTTCAGGAAATATAAGCTCATGTTTCTGAGGACTTTGCACCTGCTGTTTGTGTATCGTTGCCCTTGTAATATCCACATTTGTAATTCATATTATTCCTGATTTAATTCGTACATTCTTATTACATAGTTTTTTTTGTT
>NW_020272760.1:0-6317 GCF_003268045.1 Sipha flava
AATATATCATCAGTTTTTGAGAAAGTAGTATGTTTAATTTCATCTGAAGATTCAGAATCACTTGATGAACTATAAGGATCTCTTTTTTCTATTTGTTTCATAATATTTTTAGAATTTTTATCATTTAAAGATTTTATGGAAGAATGATGTTGCTCATCTTTGAAATTATTACATTCATTTTTACTGAAAATAAAAATGAATGAATTATAAAAGTACATTTTAATCATGTAATATTTAAATAAGTAAAAATTACTTGTTGATCACAATATCTCCTGTAATATGAGGTAGTTTTTTTGTATGATCAAAAGATAAAAATTTCACATGAATCTTGTCATCTTTTTTAATTTTAGATCCTGACCAATTATTGAATGGTTGATTATCAGGTCGCATAATTGAAACATTGAACAAATTATGCACCAAACAACTGATATGACTATCACTAGTTTGATTGACTACAGCTAAAAATAATAATGTGAACATAAATGTAATTACATTTTGAATAAATATTAGAAAACAGTAAGCACACATAATATTTAATATGTAAAATAGTTTATACTAGCGGTTTGCAAACATTTTTGGTTCATGCATCCCTAAAACAAAAAAATTGAATCGCCCTTTCCATAAATAAATAAAATAACATTTTTTTTATTATTTTAATAAAAGTAAATTACTGTCAATCTAAAAATAAATATAGGATAGTGTAATATACAATATAAATATTTGCCTTAAGACTCCCTAAGGAGGCGCGCCTTATAATTTGAGAACTACTGATTTATACACAGAAAAAAAAATTAATAAATGCTAAGTCTGGAGTATTATTATATTTGTAATGTATGATCTTCATCATCAAGAGATTTTAATTTGAAACCGGTCATACATTACAAAAAAAATATTATAACAATCCAGACTAAGAATTTATTTATTTATTTCTTTATTAATTTAAAAGTATTAACAATTTACTAATTTATTTGAATTCATATATATATATATATATATATAACTAAAAAAACCAATTTATAAAACACTATTTTTACTATTTTATAATAACATTATTTAAACCAAACTCACACTAAATTGTAATCAATCAAGCATATATAAAATACTTTACTTACACATTTTTTTTTTTTTTTTTTTAATAAAAATAAGTCTCATTAGTATTTTATTAATCAATAGAACATATAAAGTTATGAGTTCACAACAATGTAAATCATATAATCAGTACTACATATGGTAGGACTAGGAATAAGTTTTATATAATATATATATACATATAAATTTATAATATTTTCATATTAAGGAGTACTCAATATAATAAAACTTACATATTATATTTTCAATCAAAACATTAAAAATATAAACATATTAGTTTTTATTTGTTAGTAATACTTATAGACCATAGTTATACTTTTATTTGTATTAACATATATTAATGCTGTATTGATTTTAAGTGTTAAATGAGTCTAATAGTTAGTAGCCATACGATAAATAATAATAATTTAACTTGAGATAAGAACATAGGTGTGTTTAGATTTTGGTGGTTGAGGGAGCATAACAAATTTTTAAATCATGACACTTATTTTTAGACATGAGAAATAGTTATTTTTTATGTTAAAAGACTTGCAATGATATGAATATTTTTTAAATAAAACTAAACAGAATAAACATTGGCATGCCACAGTAATAATAATGTATTTAATACTAAAATAAAAACACATACATAATACTAATGTGCTTTAGAGGTAACTGTACACTGTAGACAGAAATACAGCTAGAGTTAGATCGGTCTAGCTAGACTGCACTAAGAAGTGTGTTCACACTATAGGGAAATGTGCTCTAAATAGAGCAATCTATGAGAGTGCATAGATTAAATCTACCTAGATAAGTCTATGGCCCATGTACATTAGTCAGACTTGATAGACTAGATACCTAGTTGTTATTGATATAGCATTTGGGCAAGTTGGTAACAAAATTTCTTCGTACAAAAAATGTTGGACTGCAAACGTGTTGCAACTGCAATTATAGTGTGTAGTTTGATTAAAAAAAAAAAACTCCCAAGAGAATTTCACTGTCTTATCTGCACCTGCTCCACTCTTTTTATTTTTTATTCTTCGGAATTCACTATTCATTTGGCACCAAAGATGGTGTAACTTTCTTCTAACTTCCGCAGAAGTTATTTCTAATTTTTGTATAATTGTTTCCATACATTTTGCCTTTACCTGCCTGTCTCTGTATTCCTGCAGTGTACAATACCACAGTGCAGGAGACAATTCAAGAAGCAAAATTAGTTGATAGGTTTTTTGCTTGTCCCACACAACTGCAGCCATTGTACAAATAATTCCAAACAAAATATGTATACAAAACAAAACGATATCGAAAACACTGTTGATAATTAATTCAAATATGTTCTCGTGCTCTATTTCATCTATTCAACTGAACATATAAATCTAGACTGCTATAGCTATAGTGTAAAATCTCCTTGTACATAGTAGATTTTTGTTTATTCTATTTAGTCTACCTAGACCCTAGAGAAGCAACCTCTAGAGCGCTCTAGATCTTGTGTATACTTTTAGACTGAATGTAGAGCTCTAGCTAGAGTAACTCTACAAGAAAAAATCTACAGTGTACAAGCACCTTAGGAGCGGTCTGTTGTGAGACCAGTACCTACCCGTAAACACACCTATGGATAAGAAAAAAAAAAGAATATTATAACTAATACTAATAATAACCTTCGATAGTAGATCCAATGGGAGGTCTGAATATAAATACATCAACATTGACACCAACACTAATACAATGTCGTATATCAGCTGGAATTAGTTCATTAGAACTTATTTTACCAAATCCCATAATCAATCCATTTAAACTGGAAACATTAAAATAGAATATTTTGAAATTAACCAGGGTTACTGAATTGTGTCATAATTAAACTTTAACTAAATGCAACATTAACTTACTCAGAACAGAATGTAAATTTCAGCTTCTGAAGTTCATCCTTGATTGATTTTGAAAATGTTTTTGGATTACTAGGTGCAGCATAGAACCCCAATTTCAACCTGAACTTGTGATTTTTGTGTAGATATACAAACTTGGGTAAATTATTAGGATCCATAATTTGTTTTCACATTAACACTATTTCAAAATCGAGAACAACATTAAAAAAAAAACCAACTAAATACCAAGTACGCATGTGCTATCCACAGGCCGCATTATTAAATAACAAAACGAACAACCTTATTGTTTATCAATCTTATATTCAACAATCACAAGCCACCGATCACCGCAAACAAAAAATTAATATACTTAACAACATATTAATAGACTTTTAACACATGTGATTAAATTTGAAACGTGAAAGTGAAATAAAATATAGTACATTTCGATATACCACGGAGCTGATGCGAAGAAAATATAAATATGCGCTATTGGCGGGTGATATATTGTCTTATCAATAATTATTATGAAGAGTTGGAGATACCATACTAGAATTACTTTATTACCCTCTATGGTTGAATTACAGCTGATTTATACTATCTAACATAGGTTAACATATATCTGAATCACAAAATAGATGAAGGTAATTTATGAAATAGATTATTTCATCTATTCTGTGTCTGAGTCACGGCTTTAGATAATAGACGTAATAATATTATCTTTAGCCGTGATCTGAATATTATATATTTTTATCGGTTGTTGCCTAGACGCATGCATAATAAGTACCTACTATCTTAATTCATCCCCGAAGCTAACACCACGAATTAAGATATTTTAGTGATACTGTTTTGTGATTTGAGTTATTTTAAATATCTAAAATTGTGCGCAACACTTTATCCATTTTAGGGTTAAGAAAATTAAACGATCACTATCATCGTTTAATAGCAGAACGCATGTATTGCTGGAATACGGATATAGAACAATACATACATTTCAATTAGATGCTTTTTGTAGCATTAGATTGTTTATTAACTCAGAAAATTCAAGACTTATTACTTAATTATAATTTAATGAAGTTGCCATTGGCAGAACAATAGGTTCTGGATTTGATGCTTAAATATTGAATTTAAAATTAGAGAACAAACTCAAATTTGGCATATGATCAAAGTGAACAATATACAGCGTTTTATTATTTTTAGTGTTGATTGTTAACGATGACTAACTACAACTGCAGATCTACGGTTTACGGTATATTTAACCTTATAATATATTACCTAGGTTTATTAATAGAAAACCATAAATTCATAGTAATCATTTAATAATTTAATGATACTAATTTATATATTTCTACATACATCACTTATTTTATATTTTAATTATTTTATTATCAGGTGTCTATTAAATTATTGTAGTAAGTAGACTAAAGTGTAGTACTAAGTACTAAGTGTACTACTTGTAGTCAGTGTAGACTAATTCTTTAATATTTCTAATCTACGTTTCACAAATGGTTTATCTAAATCAAATAATTAATATGGATAGTTTTAGAGAGTAATTCCTAAACAATTGTCTAATTATAAAGCTATTTATCATAATGATGCTTAATACGTTTATATTTTAATATTTATAATACTTTAAACGAATCGTTTAAGTTCCCAATACCAGTGGTGCCAAATTCGAACTTTTTTTTGTGAAGCGAAATCTACAATTTTTATCCCACTAAAAACCCGTCCATCAACTTTTTCAGTCAATGATTATGTATACAACACTTAATTTAACTTGGTTAACCCTTAAACGATTTATTGGTTGATCATGTTAAATAAAGTAAATAAATTATAAATATTTTTATTATTATAATTAATTAAAAAAGTTAAGTAAAAGAATTAAATGAATTACTATAGGTTTAAGTTTAAAGGTTTTTTTTTTAGTATACCTACTGAGTAGGTCCTACTCGCTTACACCCATTCACTTATTTAAGAAGTAAAGCGATTATTGCGATTATTGCTTCACACGTTATTCGAATTCGACATCATTGCTCTAAACATATAAAATTACCCAAATCTAATAACATTTCTATGATGTACCTACGTGTTGTTTATAAGTATAACTTTGATTTGAGATGTGAAATGAAAAAGAAAATATAATAAATAAAGGAAAAATAAAACATTTTCATATATTTGTATAACAAAAACGCATCACTATTTATAAAAATTGATCTTTTATATAAAATAAATATTACTATAACAGTGGATGCATTATAATAATTTGTTTTAAATGTATTAAAAAAATTTAAAATTTGTATGGTAGGTACCTAGTTACTTTTACTGAAAAATACTGTTATTGATATGTATCATTACAAGCCCGGATAGCTCAGTCGGTAGAGCATTAGGCTTTTAACCTAAGGGTCCAGGGTTCAAGTCCCTGTCCGGGCGTACATTTTTTTTCCAATTTTCCAAATAAATATTTTAAAGATATTTTAACATCAAATTTTTTTTACTAGAAAGTCGAAAAAAAGTTTTAAAGATGTATTTAGAAAATTAAGTTTTGACGAAATCGGGTATTTTGATTGTTATTTTATAAATGTTCAAGAGATTTTTATTGCAATTTTCAATATTGAAAATTGAAATTTATATAAACACTTGATATTTTTTATTTTTCCCAAATTGTTATAGGTTAGGTTTATAAATTTAAATATTTCGTTGATAATACGGAGGAATGTTAAAAGGTTAGCTAATTAATTACTAGTTACTAGTTACTAGTTAATTCTAGGTAGGTAGATGCTTTTTAATTTTTTTTTTTTTGCTAACGTTAGAACATTAAAAGTTAAAATTTGAAATTTGGTTCTAGTACATCAATCAAGTACTACATCAAGTATTACAAGTATTAAATCAATATTTTGGAATATAAGTTAATTCACTTGGCTTCTTTCATTCTGAATTGTTTTTCGAGAGCAATGATAAATTAGCTTAGAGTTTAAAAGAATATCATATTAATATTATTCAACCATCAATGTAATTAACCCGACCTAAGATTTTCGTATTATTATTAATGAGTCACCTTATGAGTATGGAATTCGAATCCATATGTAAAATGTGTTTCTATGTACTCTCTATGAAATGTATATTTTTAGAATGTCCCATTTACCAACTTGATCGAGGTAAATTAAATATAAATACCACATTATCCAAGTAAATAATTGGATTCGGACAAGAAAGAAAAATTCAACAGCAAACATTTAGACCACACTTTACAAAATCCTTATTATGAAATGGCTATTGAAGAAACTTAAACTATTCTAGGCTAATTTAACTTCGTATTTAAAGTCAAGCCAATAAATAAATAAAAAAAAATACAATATAATGGTTGTTCGTCAGTTCGTGTATCAACTA
>NW_020272761.1:0-4550 GCF_003268045.1 Sipha flava
TTTTATTTTTATAATAAATTTTGTGTTATGTAAATGTACATTTTTTTAAAAAAGTAGAATAAAATATTTTACCAATTATTTTTGTAATGGTTAGCTTAAAAAAAATGATAACTATAAAAAAATATTTTCACAATGTAAACTAAATAATTAAACTTTTCTCATTTAAACATATAATTTCCAAATCATTTAAGTTTACAATAAAATAGTAATTGTATATAAACTGATTAAAATTATAATTTTACATAACGTAGTAACATACATTATTTATATACATAAAATAAATAATTCTTTATTTTTATTGTAAAAAATAATAAAGTTTAAATAAAAATACTCAAAATTATAGTACATACAAATAAAATCTAGTAAATCATTGTCATTCTTGATTCTCTTTAAAAACAATTATACCCTATTTAAATAAAAATTATTGGGACATTTAACTATTAACATTTACAAAATTTTTTTTTTTTCTTTTTCTTTTTTTCTTTCTGACTATTTAAATTTCGATCTTCCAACTCTACTTCAAATGTACTTAATATGTCAGTAATTGAAGGATTCTGAGTATCAGATAGTAATGAATCTTTTTTAACTTCCTTCTTTTTTTTTTTCTTTTTTGTTACATCTATAGGTAAATTTTCTTCTCTTATTAATTCATTGTGGGATATAGCAGGGGAATCATAACATTGACTTTTATTTTCTTTTACAAGTATATCATAATTACTATTTTTGGTTTTCTCCTTTTTCTTTTTTTTCAATTCAAATACGTTTTTATCAATTAATTCATCATTCGTATCAATAACCAAGTTTTGATTTTTTTTTCTTTTCTTAGACTTGGATGCTTTTTGATCAGAGGTTTTATCTTTTGATTCATCGTTTGTTTCAATAACTAAAGAGTGGTTTTTTTTCTTCTTCTTGAACTTGGCTAAACTTGGATCAGAGATTTTATCTTTTAATGTATCATTTATTTCAATAGCTAAGTTATGATCTTTTTTCTTTGATTTAGACTTTGCTATACTTTCATTGGAGATTTTATTTTTTGTTTTATCATTTACTTCGAAAACTAAATCATGATTTTTCTTCTTCTTGGACATAGACAAATGTTGACCAGAGTTCTTTTCTTTAAATTCATCATTTATTTCAATAACTAAATTATGATTTTTTTTCTTTGTTTTAGACTTTGCTATACTTTCATTGGAGATTTTATTTTTTGTTTTATCATTTACTTCAAAAACTAAATCAAGATTTTTCTTCTTCTTTTTGGACATAGACAAAAGTTGACCAGAGTTCTTTTCATTTATTTCAATAACTAAATTATGATCTTTTTTCTTTTTTTTAGACTTTGATAAGCTTTTTTCAGAATAATCATCTTTAAATTCATCAGTTAATTGAATTATTTCATTTTTTTTTTTCTTTTTAGTTGGAGGATAATGATCTGAAGAACTTCCTAAGGAATTTAATATACTGTTTAAAAGTAGATCTTTGCTCTCTATGGGTCTCTTTTTCTTTAGTTTTGTATTGTTACTGATTAATTCATTTGTTAAAATTGTTGGTGTCTTACAAGATTTAAAATTTCTATTTGTTTTTTCTGAAGTTGCATTTATCTTATCTGGTTTTGTAAGTATATTATTTGAAAAAATTGACTCTGATCTATCATTTTTTATTTTTAATTTTCGACTTTTCATCATTTTTTTTATCAAATCAATTTCGTCATCAGTACCATCATTGGAAGAAATGTATATTTTTGAAGGTAACATAATATTATTTGGGGTATTATCTAGAGTCAATTTATTTGATTTTGATTCTCCAACAGGGGTTATTACTTTTTTTAAAACATCTTTTTTACTTTTAGTTTTAACTTTTAATTCATCTTCTTTTGATTCCTTACTTTTGGCAGGTTTTCTACACAAAGAAGCATTACAATTAATTTGTTCAGAAAAGAATTTCTTTTTGGGCTTTTTTTCTTTATGTTTTATTGAACTCAATAATTGATTAATTAAAACATTTTTATGGTCCTCTTCTTGTTTTACTGATGGTACAATCTTTTTTTTTGAAGAATAATTTTTTTTTGATTTTGTCAACTTAATAATGGATCCATCTTCTTCTGAACTTGAGCTTGTATTTTTTGTATAAAATTTAATAAATGGATTAACAATGTTTTCATTTAAGACCTTAGTATTGTCATTTAATTTTAAGACACTTGAAGTTGGCATTTGGTTAGAACAACTTTTATTTATTTCACTTTTATCTGGAATTTTAATTTGAGAAGGTTTTAAATTAATATCATTATCACTACTAGAATCTTCTAAAATTTTTTTAATCAAATCAATTTTACTATTATTTTCACAATTCATTATATTTGATAATAATTTACTTTTATCATCACTGAATTTTGGTGATTGGAGAATTGTAGACTCTTCATTAACCGGTAGTGTTTTATATTGTTTTTTTAATGAATTTTTGTTTAAAAGTTTGTCACTCATTATGTTACAGTTCTCAGTATTGATCTCATTAACATAATTGACTTTTAATGTATTTGACTGAAGCGTTTTTAAAGATGTACCATGAAGTTTAAATGAAGAAACACTTTCATCATCACTAGAATGCAATTCATGAAATTGTTGATTTTTAATTGGTTTATATGTTTTTGTTTTATCCTTTGTTGACTTAAAATTGGATGCATCATCTACTGAAATTGAGCTTATATTTTGTGTATGGGATTCAATAAAAGGATTTACAATATCTTTATTTAATTCTGTTTTAGTATTCTCATTTAATTTTAAAACATTTGAAGTTGATATTTGTCTAGTATCATTTATATTTGGTTTTTCAATTTCATTAGTAATAATTTGAAGAGGTTTACTATTGATTTCATCATTGCTACTAGAGCCTTCATTTAAAATGCGTTTGATCAAATCAATTTTATTATTTTTTTCACAACTAATATTTGGTAATAATTTACTTTTATCATTAGTACATTTTGATGATTGAAGATTTGTAGACTCTTCATTTACCATTGATACTTTATTTTGTTTTTCATTTAAAAATTTGTTATTAATTATGTTACATCTGTGAGTTTCAAATGTGTTAATAGAATTGATTTTTGTTGTATTTAATTGGAGCGATTTTGAAGATGATACAGATGTATCATCACTAGAATACATTTCATGAAATGGTTGATTTTTTATTTGTTCGCATGTTATTGTTTTATTTTCTATTTTAGATATATTTTGTCGAAGTTTAGTGTAAATTTCATCATCAGAACTGCTTGCATATTGTATACTTCTGTTGCTTTTTGTTAAAACAGGTATATTATCTACTTTTTTATTTTGAATTTGCTTATTACAATTAGTTTCATGTTCAAAATCTATTATTGATCGTACATCATCTTCAATATCACTATTACTACATTCTGAATCGGATATCAATGATAATTTAATATTTGATTTGTTTTGAAGTAATTTATTTTCAATTTTGTTTTTACTATCTACTATTATATCTTTATTTTTAGGAGAAAAATTTTTAGTATTTAATGTCATTTTAGACAAAAATTTAACTATTGGTTTACATGGGCTTTTGAAATTATTAAGTTTATCTGGGTCAGTATTACCCGGACTAATTGAATCGTGTTTTTCTTGCTTGTACATAGTATTTTTTACCTCATTATTTTTCACATGATCAGCGTTACAATCAATAGACAAGTTATTCTTTGTAACATTAGTTGTACATTTATCTTTATCTGGACTAAAATAATTTAAAATTGTACCAACTGACACGTTAGAATTTTGATTTTTTTTTGTTGATTTTTTTAATTTTATAGGTGAACATTTAATAGAGTTATTAATTGAAAATTTCTTTTTTTTTAAATTATTGCTATTAATAACAGAATCACTTTGCATATTATTTTGTAACTTCATATTATCCATAATATCTATATTTTGATTATTATCAACCAATGTAGCAGTTATATTGGATTCATTTTCATCAATTTTAATGTCTTTCGTAATATTATTATATTGAGAATGATTATCCTTAATCAACTTACTAGGTGATTTAACAGAATCAAAAGACTTTTGTTTAGTAATTTTATTCTTGGCTAAATGTTTACGTAGTTGTTCTTGTAGTTTGTTTCTGCCTAAGCCAATATTATTAATAGTATGATCAGAATTAGGAGTTGAGCTAAATAATGGACCATTTATGTGTGTTCTATTGTCCAATGTATGAATAAGTTTTGTTTCATATGAAGATTCTGAATCACATGAAGAATTATCATTATCCTCTTTTTCCTTTTTCTTATGATCATTTTTAGCATTTTCTTCATTCGTGGATTCAATCAAAGATAAATATTTCATGGAAGAGTTGTCTTGTTCATCTTTGGAATCTCTTCCCTTACCTTGAAATAATGGTGATGTAGTAAATATATTGTGAGTTTTTGAGAAAGTATTATGTTTAATTTCATCTGAATATTCAGAATCACTTGATGAATTATCAGTATCTTTTTTTTCTATAGGTTTCATCACATTTTTAGTGTTGTTATCATTTACTAATTTTATTGA
>NW_020272762.1:0-37021 GCF_003268045.1 Sipha flava
TTTGCCGTTCGATTCAGTAGTCGACATTTCAAATGATGTTCGAAAAATATTTGAAACGTGAAAAATATTTGAATATTATCAGAAATATTGATTCACTTGTAAGTCGACGTGAGATTGTCGATAAACACGATAAACACTTTACTGTAAGTTTTGAGAAAATACAAAAAGCGATGTCGCGGTTTTTCAAAAATGAATAATAAATTTGCCAAATTGACTAGGTATGTTTATATCATTGTTTTTTTTTTCATATAATACGTTGACCTGGATACGTTTTATAAATAATTGTGTTAGCTATTACTACTATATAAAATGAAGTCGCTTTTTTTTGTTCGGGATAAACTCCGAAACTACTTATTCAATCGTCGTGCAATTTTTTTTAAATTAAAGAGGACATCACAGAGAAGGTTTAAGGCAAAAAATTAGTCCGATAAAGTTAATAAATAATTAGTTATTAGTTAGATTAGCCAAAAATGTATAACATTTCATCAATTGAGAATGGCTGGGCCGATTTAGCTCAAATTTTTTTTAATTTATTTGTAATTGCCAGGAGAAGGTTTTTACGAACATTTTTTTTGGAAAAGTGCTATTGTTTAATAAATCATAGTTTAATTTAATAATTTTTGACCCGATCGATAACTGCGCAATTGAAAATGAATTATTAAATCAAACTATTAAAAAACTATAAAAAAAACTATTTAAAAACTATAAATAACTATAAATATTAAACAAAAAAAGATCCCGCAACAGGTGTCAAAACAAATAAGAATGTTAGTTCGAAATATTATTATGCATATCGGTTGATGATTAAACGCGATCAGGACAAAATCATTCTACGATATCATGAGCTTCGTCAACAATTCATGGTCGAAATGTATGTAAAGATAGAGAGCGAACGATTTTGATACTTGCGATTTAATCAAAAAAAGCTGCGTGCAGAAGATTCTCAAAACAATTGTTAGATATTGGAGATGGGAAAGTGACACAGATGAAACGGAATGTATAAAATTACCGACCGATTTCTGCACAATCATTTATTCGCAAGATGCTCTCATTGACTAGATATTTTCCAATGTACACAGACAATACACAAATCATGAGTGGCTGGCAGAAAGGGCAATTTTAGTAGTAAAAAATGTGGACGTCAACGAATTGAATCTCAAGATAAACATTTATTACTAGGAGACATGGTGTCATAAAAATCTATAGATATAGTTTGCTATGCTACTGAAGCTGTAAATTATCTAACAGAGTTTATAAACTCATTGGACTTACCAGGCATGCCACCGCATAATTTACAATTGAAGGTTTGTTCTCCGGTTATTTTGCTTCATAATTTGACCTACCACGGTTGTACAACGGCACGCGATAAGTTGTTAAAAAATTAATGAAAAATGTTATCGAAGCCATAATTTTAAATGGCAAATTCCGAGGTGAAAATATATTATTACCGCGAATCTCTATTATATCCACAGATGTGCCAATACAATTTAAATGCCTTAAATTTTCAATTAGATTGGCATTTGCAATGACTATCAATAAGTTTCAAAGCCAAACAATGTCTGTAGCTTAGATTTGAGCACATCATATTTTTCACACGGATAATTATACGTGGTGTGCCCTCGAGCCATCCAGTTTGTGTTGGCGAAAGATGGGATAACAAAATATATTGTACACTCTGTTGCATTAAGGGATAGATATTGTTTTTTACTAATATTGTCATAATTAGCGATATATATATATATAATTTTCATGGATCAATTTTAATAAATTATTAAAAAAATAAATGTTTGATGTTTTTTCATTTTTATATTTCGTCACCATTCATAGCACTCCATATCTCTTCCTTACATCCTTATCCTTACCCACATTCTTACATGCCTATATTTAATTAGTTATTTTTTTCTAGCAAAATATTCTCTAGAAATAATTTATATGACAAAACAACGTTTGTCGGGTCAGCTAGTATTTTATAAAATTATTAAAAATAAAATATTTTTATTTAAGTATATTTTATAATTTTAACGAATACATTTTTGTATTATTCAGCATTTATTTCCTTTATTACTTAACATTTTAATGATGTAGGTAAAGTAAAAATATACAGCTGTTATGAAAGTGCATACATACATATGAAAAATTCAACTATAAAAATATGATAAAAAAAATGCTTAAATAGTTAATTTTTAAATTATATTCAAAATTAAATAGTTAGTGTCTAGTACCCATCGGCTTTAATAAAGCAAAACCTTTTATAATTAGTTGCATTTATTTTAGTTCTAGTGACAAATAATAAAAATGTAATACTAAAAATGATTTGCCGCCCTCGAGAAATCGCCACCCTAAGCACTAGCTTATAGTGTTATCTGGGAGATACGGCACTGATTAGAAGGTTTACCTGCGTTAGGAAACCGGTGTTCGTGGGCGGCATAATTATTTCTCAACACGATCGGTATCGGGTGCATTTAGCCCCGATCGAAGGGATTAAGACGGAAACGAAAAGCCGGATTAGGTATACCTAGTAATAAGCTCGAGACGGAAAAATATTAGAAAAATGAATACCACCATATTTATTTTCATGTAGTCTTCGGTAACAATAGTATCGCGTTCGCCGCGCTCCATCGTGAAAATCTAAAACGTGGGGAAAACATTTAAAAAAAATACTACGTAAGCGTACGTACGGAGGCGTGAGAAGACAGATGGCGCTCGCGGTCACATTGTTAACAAACCGCATGCTAGCGGCGGAAATTGTTCGTGATAACGGCACCGCAGAACCACGAAACGATCGCGGCTTTGGCAAAAACCTTTGGATACGCGATCACCGACCACCTACAGCACCGATGGATTTATTGAGCAGACAAGGGCTGAGGACGGACGGCCGGCGGTCCGACGAGTTGCGCAGGATCAGTTGCAAGATGGGAGTGTTCAACCAGCCGGATGGTAGCGCGTACCTGGAACAGGGCAACACGAAAGTGCTCGCGGCCGTCTACGGGCCGCACGAGGTACGTACCTGCCACAGCGTTCGGACTCGTTGTCAGTCGATCGGCTAACAATAGCCGTTTGCGGAGCAACGGTTGGACGACAAATGGCCCGCATGTCCCTTTGACATTGTTCGTGTTTACAGATTCGGGTCAACAGATCGAAAGCGCCCAATGACTGTGCGGTCATCAACTGCCAATACAGTATGGCGACGTTCAGTAGAAGTGAACGGAAACGTAGACCCAGAGACAACAAGTCAGCTGAATTAACAGTTCATCTCAAACAAGCAATGACGACTGCAATTAAAACCGACCTATATCCTAAATCTCAGATCGATATATTTGTAGAGGTATATAAAATATAGTCGTATATTAGTATATTATCAATGTATAATTCAGGTTCAATTTCATATTGACAATGAACATTTGAATTATAATAAAGATCCTATTATTATGGCTTAATATTAATACCTAATAATAATCATATGTCATCAAAATTATTATAAATTACCTACATCTCTAAAAAATGCCTGAAATTCTATTTAAGATTAATAACTAGGCTTGGGATTTTAATGCTCTTAAAAATAGCAAAAAATGTAAAAATGCTTTAAAAATTATGAAAAATGTGCTATAAAAATACGTTAGAATATTTATTTATAATAGATTTATAATAGATTATAAACGGTACTATAAAAATCATATTACCAAACATATTTAATTATATTTATTCTTCATAATAATAATAAAATAAGTACCTATTTGTTTAATATTTACATTTTATTTAACTTTATTTAAATTTGATTGTTGTTGAACTCTTGCAATTAGAAAAATGTCTTTCAAATATTTTAATTTTGTTCTATTTTTGATAAAATATGTACAAGGGCTGATATGGTTATATTTATTAGTTTATCAATTTAACAGATAACATACTAAATATGCAAGTTTTGAGCAAACAAATGCTGAAACATGTGATCAAAAACCCTAATATTTAAGAATTAATAGATAAATTCTGAAAAATGCAATAAAAACAGCAAAATATACCTAAAAATGTATTTAAAGTTAAATTTGTCACAAAATGTAAAAAAAAAAAAAAATGGCAAAATAAAAACTGCATTAAATTAATCACTTTAAACACATTTTCTGCTTATGAACCTACATGTTGGAATATAAGAAAAAAAAATGCTCTCGCATCAAAATCTCAGCCCTTTAATATTAACCATTGTACTGCTATTAGTAGTCTTACTATTCATTTTCACTAGTTTATAAGTTGATTGAGCCTTGATCTCAAATATGTCTTAAAAAATATTGGCATAATATGAATATGTAAAAATTTGTATTCTTACTAAAAGTGTAACCAATAAAAAAAATTTTGATTTTAGGTTTTACAATCTGATGGCGGTAATTATAGTGTTTGTGTTAATGCTGCTACATTAGCTTTAATAGATGCAGGAATTGCCATGGAAGAATTTGTGATCTCATGTACGTCTAGCTTAGCTAATGGTGAAGTGCCATTAGTGGATATAAGTCATCTGGAAGAGACACTGGGCGGTCCCAGTATAACTGTAGCAATATTACCCATTTCTGGAAAAGTACACAATTGATTTGTTTTTATTATTTGCTACGATTTCTGTTATGATCTGTATACATTAATTAATTTTTTTGAACTTTAGATTGCCATGTTGGAAACATCACAGAGAATGCACATCAACCACGTGGAACCTGTGCTAACCGAAGCTATGCGAGGATGTCGTTACATATATGATACTTTGAATAAAACTATAAAGAAACACTATGAAGAGATTGGTGGTGCTTTGAATTGGGGAACTGAAGAATACAATATTTGATCCTATGTATATGAATTAATTAAGCTGTTTAAACAACAAATCTATACACCGAGTATATTTTTGTATATTTATATTTTTGTATTATTTTTGACATGTTCTATTCTCACAATTTGTAATATAAGGTATTTAGCTATACTTAAAAAATATATTTA
Organism: Sipha flava; assembly: GCF_003268045.1. NCBI lineage: Eukaryota > Metazoa > Arthropoda > Insecta > Hemiptera > Aphididae > Sipha > Sipha flava. Next base: position 4,972 of record NW_020272762.1, read on the forward strand.
CACAGTTTAAGATTGATACAACTAATTTGTCTTAGTAAACATTCTATGATTTAGTAAGAATATTAATGAAATCTTAAATAGTTATAATACTAAAAAATAATAGCCATTTAAAATAATTTGAATTGTTGATCAAAGTAGTATATATAAAAATTAATTTTGTCAAATGTTTTATTACAATAATGAGAAATTAACGTTAGATGTCTACTTATAATTATGGTCTTCAACCTGTGAGTTATGTGATTAGAAGCTACAGGGTTGGATCACATTATATCTAAATTAGTATTAAATTTATTTATTTTTCAATTTTATTCCAATAGTTACGTTACATCTTGAAGACCTTATGTTTATATAATATATTTGAATTATTATATAGTTATCAAAATGAATGATAAGTTAAGATAAATCAATCCCATTAGTATAATTAATAAATTATTAGTTAATCTATTAAAATATTTACAATATTTATTATGAATGGTTTTCTTTGATTTCTTTAACATTTTACTCGCAGGAGCACATTAGTAATATCTAAACTTCTTACCCAATAAGTTTAATTTGTTAACAAAAATCTCTAGAATGATGAAAAACTGTTTACTTTTACGGCTTATGGCAGATTTTGAACCAAACTAACTGTCCTCTAAACGAATTATTTAAATTTTAAAATTTTAAAATGTTTTGAAAAAAAAAATAGTTTTCTTTATAGCTAATACTGAATGATATAAATATTATTTAATTTTATAACTTACAACAATTTAATTACATAAACCAGTGGTTCTCAAACTTTTTTTGTCCGCGGAGCCCTTATGTTTTCAAAAAAATCTACGGAGCACCGAAAATCAGGAATTTACATTCAAGACAACAATAAGTATTAATATTCCGTACTTAGAAAAACGCACAGTTCAAAATTTCATTTTTTTTAAAGTTCGGATTTTGTCATTTACCGTGAAAACTTTGGTCATTTTACGTTGTGTTGATAGATTTACTCCGTTTAATTTTGAGAAAATGCCAGCCAAGTTATGAAGTCATGATAACCAAATTTTATCGGAAGTCTTACTTGTGAATAGAATTGGTGTCACTAAAACGTATTACTCGTTGCGCAATTCAGGTAACCGTACCAGCGTTTTTCCTCGACAACTAAGAAATACGATAATATTTAAATTTAGATAATCAATACATGCCCACGGAGCCCCTAGACATCTTCCGCGGAGCCCTAGGGTTCCGCGGAGCACAGTTTGAGAACCGCTGACATATACCAATTATATTCGTTTTTTTTTAAGAAACAATGTGTTAAAATGTAAATCTTATCAATTTTCTAAAATTGTTCCATTTGTTCAATTTTTGTAATCATCACTTTTAAGCGTATAACTTTCATATGTTAACAATTTTCCATGTGTCCTTATTTGAATAAATATTTTTATTTTACGGAGAAATTGGTTGCTGAACCTAATCTTTGATACTGCCAAACTGACTTTAATGAAAATACTGGTGATTTTCTTATGATTCATGTACCAACATGTTTTTGGTATAAAGAATTTTCTGAAAACCGTTGATTTACATTTCAATTTATGATAAATTTATGTAATGGATTCACTTATTGGTTATCTTGACAGCAAAAAAATAAAATAAATGTTATTATAATTTATAAACTGTTCGGCTGCTTTATGCAAGCCTAAAACTTGTTGGTTTTTTTTAGCCGAATTTGTTCGTATGCCTGATATAATATTGTATGACTGGAAGAGATACAACAGCTTACAACGTCAATAGTCAATTATAACATATAGAACAACCGTTGACATATTACCATCTTAGTGCTAGTAACTTATAATCCGAACAATATCAAGTACGTCGTGTACGTCATCTTGGCTTGTCATTCGGAAAACCATTGTTCATCGCCGTGGTCCGATAATCAGGTGTATACATTTGATTTACCTACTATATTTTATATTTAAGTAATAAACATTATTGTGTTGCTCATTTGAGAACTATAAATAAGACTGGTTGGTCTTATACAATGTATTGCAAGTACACCTATCGTACCATTAGCCACCCAAATTAGATTTTCATGCCACTTCTTATAATGAAATTTTACTGGTGGTTCCTCATGGATAAACACCTCTTTGCATATCGTAAATTGGTTTCGACTGTAGAGTTGATGAATAGTCTACCCTTTTTTGTTTCAATTTCATATAAATTATCTTTTATCAGAGCTGTAAAGAATACTTTTAAAAAGTATTTAGGTGAATACTCAAATACATTTTTTTTCAAGTATTTAAGATACTAACTACTAAGATACTTAAATTGTATAGTATTTTAAATACTACTCAAATACTTTAAAAAAATCTTTGGAATACTTTTCAAATATGTTTGTAAAAAAATATTTGGTGTAATTAGGCTAAGGTAAACTAACATTTTTATGAGAAATAGTCGAAAGAGTTACAAACGTTCTTCAGAAAAATTGTTCATTTTGTTAGATTGTATTTAAAGATTTTCAGCGGTATTTGATCGATTTGAAGAAATTGATCCTATTCGCAATTTTATTTGATCGTTTTCATCTTCGTCAGAAAAAAAGTTGTTTTGCACTGTCCTTATCACTCCATTATTTTTTTCGTGTTTCTCGTTTTTGTCATCGTTATCAACTGCACAGCCTAGAGCTTTTTCTAAGTCTTCCTCTGATTTCAAAGTAGAAATTAAATCGGTTGAATTTTAGTTTGATTTTAAGCCAATTTTAGCGTGTGTTCCGAACACAGTGGCGCCATTTCAGTTTTTTTTAAAGGTGTGCAAGCAATTAAAGAGGCCAATTTTTTTCCCACCACCAGGCCAACATTTATGATTAGCAGTGATTACTGATTAGCCGTGGAGCATGCACAATGTTAAACATTGGAAAACTGAAGACCAAGGCGGCAAGGTCATGTATCAGTGACGCCTAGGCCAATAGTCAATAATTGAATAAGAAAAAAATTCAGGATGTGCAAGTGCACACCCTGCTCCCCCCCCAAATGGCGCCTCTGTCCGAAAATAGTTTCGTACGGTGAACGTTTTGTACCATGGTGAAAACTCCGATTGCTCATAAATTGAACGAACTTAAGACGTTCGCTTCGCTTTCTGGAATTATTATCGGCTAACCATGTTGCGAGTTTATTTTGAATATCTTGATTGGCCCTTTCAACAGATTCTTGAATTTCGGTGTCTCTTTCCGTGGACAATCTTAAGATCTTCCCACATACTACACAACTCAATAATAACTTTATTGGTGAATTCCTTTCAATTATCACTTTGCCAAATTGCCGTGGCTCCAAGTGTTTTAAAAATATCGATTACCTAACACGTAGGCTACTTCTTCAGCCCGTTTATGAGTTAACGGTCTAAGAATTACGAACTTTGAGAGGTGATTTTGATAGACCATTATGAACTTGTAATCGTCATCAGGTTGGGCTTGAATGTCTATTAAATGAACTCGACAGCGAGAGTTCAATACTAATGAAAGTATAGATTTTGCAACTAAACCTTTTTTTTTTTTTTATTGTACCGCCTTATTTTTTGACAGTGGTCACATACATTTTAAAATATCATTATATAGTCTCCCTTGTTATATTTTTATATTTCAAGTTAAGTTCATACTCCATACGGTTTCTACTTCCATGTTCCATTAATATGTTACATTAAGAAGTTGAAACAATTGTTCATTGTAAACATAATACTTAATTAAATTACCTTCGGATACTGGTGTAGGTAGCATGTTTCATGACAGTAAATAATAGTAAAACATGCATATAATACAATAACAGTAATAATATTCCTATTCCTAAAACGTTTTAAAACTTCAATATAAAAATCATAGTTAATTACTGTTTGTCCATTCGCAAAAATGAAAGGTTTGTATTTTATGCTAAAAACAATCGATGTTGTGTATTTAATTTACAAAACCTTCAACACTCCTTTATATTAATCGAAACAACTGTTGATAATATCTAATAGTCTAAATTAAAAATACACAAGGGTGCCTTTTAAAGTTACACCTCGGGCGCAATAATTGGTTGCTACGGCATTGCGTATTGTCAAGCTAGTTTTTTTTTTTTTTATAAAATAAATACAAGTTGTGAACGAATTCGGGCGTCACTCAGTCAAAAATGTTCATCGGTGTTTCCTTCTTGCGTGGACATTATTGTTTTTATTAAATGCATAATCAATTTCAACCGCGTCGACTTGTGTGTCCGTTTAGTGCATAAGGTAAGAAGTGTAATTTTAGATAATTTAACCGACAGACACATTAATGATCAGTAGTAGATCGATGATTATTCGGAGAACGGTTTACGATTATTGTTTTCGTGTTTGAATCGGAAAATAAACACCACTTATTTGTAAGACGAGATTAAAAGCGGCGTTCCGATGTTGAGGCAGACGGGCATTGTTTACAGCCCTCGGATACACCCATTTGTCGCCCTCTCTTGTATAATCGGTAACATTGGAAAAACATCTATCAGCACGAGAAACACATATTGTTGTACTCAAGTAGAGAACTTTGCGACCGAAGCATTAGCACATGACGCGCGTGCCTGTGCACACGATATCCGGCGTACCGTGGGCAAATGCTGCGACGGTTGAAAGTTCACCTGTTCGAAATCGATCCGAATAAATATTCTAACGACAGTTACCTATTTTGAATATACCGACATGCAAGGCTGGGCATTAACGAGTTAAAAGTTAAAATTAAGTTAAAACGTTAAGTTAATTAACTTGTTATTTTTTTTACAAATTAACTTTTAACTTATTAAGTTACTTTTTTTTTTAAGATTAACGTGTTAACTTTAAGTTAATTTTATTTAAAAGTATCTAAATTAAGTTAATTTTAGTGCAAATAATAATGCATATTATTAAATGAAATTTTTAGTATATTTATAATTTACTATTTTAATATGAATTTCCTGTAGACGAAAATAATATGAAAAATAACTTTAATAGTTATTATATGGGCTATATTTTATCATTATATTTTTATAACATTGTTATTGTATAAATACTATAAACCCACGGAAATCCTAAAAATATTCTGAGTAAAATAGTAAATACCATGAGAGCGAGTGTCGATGGGGGATTAATCACAAAACTGTGGTATAATTTCCAATTCAATTTCATTATTCAACTAGCATGTGTTCTGTTCACATCTCGTTAGAATTTCTAATATATTGTTATTAGTTTATTACTTAATCAGTTTATTATATTTCTGTGAAAGTTTATTATTTATTTTATTATTTTCTTTATTTCTATTTAATTTTTTTAAACTAAAATGTTACTTAACTAAGTTACTAAAAGTAACTTTTATGTATCATTTTAAATTTCCCCAGTAATTTTCTTGAGCGTTAAAAAACTAATATTATGTGTTCCATTTTTATTATTTTTGTAAATTATAAAATTTTAACTGCAAATTAAGTTATTTTTATTTTCAAAGTTAACTTTCAACTTAACGAGTTAACGAAAAAATTTTAATTAACTTTTAATTTAAATTAATTTTATTATTTTAAAATAAAAATTTAACGAGTTAAAAAAAATCGTTAACTTGCCTAGCCTTGCCGACATGTAGTCGGTACAAAAATGTGTACAAATAAGGAAAAGTGAAACAACTATAAAGACCCCACCAGAAACGGCACGAGAAATGTACGCGAAGACGACAAAACCATCGACGACAATAATATTATCCGACCGTCCATTAAAACGTTTCGGGCGAAAAAAACTTTTTATACACTTCTTATTCCCGCTAAATTCGGTTCCGTTTCTCGGTATCGTTTCGACGACATTCGTTACCAATCTTCACCCGTAGAGCTCGCGCTTTTACGATCGCTAAAGTCGAGTATTTTTTTGCTAGCAGGATTTTGGATATTATATCTCGTCGAGCGACAGGAGCAAATGATTTCTACCATTGCTAAGGAGACAATGCTCAAACGTGCCCGTCAACAAATATTAATCGTAGATATTTTTTCTGTACATAATAACAATAATAGTTTGTTGGATGTACGACGCAGAGCATTGTACGATGTGGCTAATAATTAAATATATTATGTAAAAAAATAAAGGTAAAAGTTATGTACAAGTTTATAAATTGAAATCTAAGCAATGTTTTGTATAGCTTAAATGTTGTATTACTTCCTCAGGTGTTGCACTGACTTCGTAGTGGATATCGAGAGCAGCTAATCCATTGAGTCTTTTTTCTGATGTAAAATTTCTTATATGAATATTTGGATCAATTATTCAATTTTTTCAAACATGTTTATTATTTTAGAAAGATACGACACAGTTCAAGGGGGGGGGAAGGTCCGAATCCGTGGACCTCCCCTGGTTGCGCCACTGTCACATAACGTGCACTCGCGGGTCAACGGTACGCTGCGTACGATTTTACTTCGAACACACGCTACGATCGCCATGACGGATTGACGGATATAATGTTATGATGTAAAAAGTTCGATATTTTCGCAGCGCCGTGTGCATTTGCGTATCGTTTTCGGTACAGCGATATTAAATTATATTTTTTTTTTCAAAATTCGTTAATATTTCGGTAGGGGTTTGAACTCCCAAATCTCCCTCGTCCCTAGGCACACCCATGGTTTAATCGTATATCATGTTACTACCTCGACTAAAGCGATGTGCCTACGATGTATTATACATTTTTAACCTCCATATGCACTACCTTCATTAATTCATTATTTATTTATTAATAGAATAATATGGTTTCACGAGAAAAATAAATCGTGATACCTACACCCCGTGTACTTGGACGACTAGACGTTTATAGTCAGCGTTTACAGGTAATATTATGTTGGACAATTTCATAAATAGAAAGGTGGTTAGCAATACCTCAACTACAAAATAGGAGGTCCGTGTGCGGTTATTATATAGGGCCCCTTCCTAGGTTTTATTTTTGTTAAATTTAATTATCAATTTTTTTAGGTTTTAAAACACGTTTCACATCAGTTAGTGTATAAACTAAATACCTATAACTGTTGTATATTATACTACACTACATATTTATGTAGTAAATTTATTTAAGTAGTTTAAGTAGGTACGTTGTATGCCTGTTCAAATACTCAATGGACTCATTGATAAATAAATATTATATTATTCTAAAATAGTATAACAACCTTACCTGAATTTAAAAAAAAATTCTTTTTATTATTAAATAATTGTGTGTTTGTAAAGTGTAGTTTATTTCAGGCTGAGACTAGGGGGCCCTCCAAATACCCGGTTTTTGCGGCACTGGCGGTTAGTGAAACGAAACGAGGAGAAAAAAAAAAAAAAAAAACTCGAACCCGAGGGAAAATAACCGAAATCACCCGTTGAATGCAGTATTGCAGTAAAGTCTATTCGTCCACTACAATGCACCCGATATATACTCGTGTTGTAATACGGGTACTCACAAAACGACCGAGCACGTTTATTTGTAGTGCGGGCCGCCCGAGTCCGTGACGAACGCGTTTCTTTGAAAATGTTAATTGTTTGAGGATTGCGTTTACTAGCAATAAAGTGCCGGACGTTCCGTGTACGTTTTTAGAAGACGCGTCAGATGTTGTTATTCCATTGCGGGTCGAACACTATGACGGTGGAAAAAAAACCGACCATGTTCCATAATTTACCATTCGGAACGTCAAAAGAAAGAAAATTATAAAGGTTTCTTTCCTTTTACCTCCCCCGTCAGAATAAAGGCCCCGCATATAAATACATGTATTATGCGCTCGCGTACCACGTGAGTATGAAATGTGACACCTATAACACCTCTCCCTCACCTCACCGCGGTCTAACTGCGTTTGTCCGGAATCACCGAACTTTCGTTTTTTCGTATACCGGCGCGTCATGAAAAATGTACACATTTAACTCGTGAGATAAAATGTCTAAATTATGGTCGGTCCGATACCACACGATTTAGGTTTGAAAAAAGAACAACCGGAATTCAAACAATTACTATAAATGACGACATGGGAGAAAATTGCAGAAACTACAGTAAAAAAGCAGCAGGTTGTTTACGTAACATGTACATTTTTATTTTCATTTTTTTTTTATTTATTTTTTTGCTGTGAAATCAATATTATTTGTCAGCGTTGGTTGACGGCTGATGATTAAGGCGCCGGGTACAACGGACGTTTTCGATATAGACCCTGTAGTGTAACCGAGCATTCTTAAATGTTAAGCAAAATATACATTTCAATAAGCTTGAACGTTTTAAACCGTTATTGATTGTTGTGCCTCCGATCAAAAACGATTGGTATTTGGTGTGCAATAGTTCTATGTAGAACGATATTCGATTAGGTAAAATTTAAAAGTAGATAGACGATTTAATGGGTAACTCTTTTATCGGATTCATGAGGTAATATGCCAGGTGTTATTCTTAACGAGGTAAATGGCCCTTCCAGGTGCTGTGTTGGTCCGTGACAGTTCAATTTTTAATATTTCGTTCGCATATTTTGAGTAAGAATAAAAATAAAGTACACTAAAATGTAGTTTATTCGATCATCAATAATATTACTTATTATTTTGAGTTTAGGCGAAACAATGCCCGACTACCTATAATGCAAGAGTCAAAAATTACACGATCAACATTTAACTGTTTATTGTATTAAAATATCTTTTTTCCAGTGTGACGACAACCATTTTTTCGTTGGAGCTTATAACTATTTAACTAGAATACAAACAATTAAACAAACTTAAGTGATTGAAGCTATAAGTTTTTCGTAATGGTTTTTACTTATGAATATGTGAATGGACAGTATGAACAATTCGATTGTTGGCTCTTATCAAATCGCTTTTTTGTCATAAGAGTAGATTGATTATTTATAGCTTGCTATAAGAACCTATGGTGTCTTTATGATAGGATATAAGTTCTATGATATAAGTCAGTCTACGTAGACCTTTTTATCGTATACACGATATAGAAACGGTTTTTTTAATTTTTAAAGTAGGATATAGCGGTGACACATTTTAGCGGAGGTTTTTTTGTTTTGTTTTAAACCGTGAAGTGCTACTACCATTAAGAAAAAAGTTAATTATAAAAATATATAAGTACACAAAAAGTATATAATATTTAAAACGAACATGAATATGTCACTAAATATTACACGTGTACAGATTCTATCATATAAAATTAAGTCGTAGTTCAAAAATGGATCCTTTATAAGTTTTTAGTGATGGAACTGTTGTTCTATAATTTTAATTTTGCACAAAAAATTGTAACAAAAATTAAATTATATCATTATTAATTTTTTCGTTTTGATTTTTATTGTTATTTTATAATAATATAATAAAATATTATACTGTTAAAATATATATAGTAAAACCTCGATAAGACGAAAGCGCTTGGGACCATGACATTTTCCCACGTTAACGGGGTTTCCGTCTTTATTGGGTTCAAAAAAATTATATTGAATTAACGGGACCAAAAAAATATTCCGTAATACCGGGGTTTCCGTCTTATCGAGGTTTTACTGTCTTACAGATGATCATTTAAGTACATCTATTGATTTTTTTTTACCACATAAATAATAAAAAATTATTGTATTACAAATGCGGTAAATTTAAGAAAGACCGTAAGGTAGACCATAAAGATATTTCCTCCCATTGAAAACCTTTATGGTTTGAACTAAAAGTTACATCATATGTCTCTTATAAGTTAGGTATAAATTCAGAAACTAAAGTTTTAGCAGAATACTAATTTTGTAATAACTGTCAATATGTGTTAAAATAAATACTTCAAACTGGTAATTTCTGTAAAAAAAAAAAAAATAAAAAAAAATATGATGTATTAAATACACTGTTGAAGCCATCCAAAACGAAATGAATTGGCTAATCAAAATATATAATGCATAGTTTGGTAGAAGAAATTTAGTGTTATTCTCAACTTTTCTAGTTTATTTTATTTTTTTGGTTTACATTAGAAGAATAGTAGAGGTCTGCAAGGGAATAAAAATATGCTTTCCGTGTAAGAATTCTGTGGTAGATTTCTTTCCAGGAAATCATATTACGTAGAAAAAGAAAAGAAAATTACGCAATGCAACTAAAAACCAATACGTACTCTTCTTGCTCCTTCACAATTCAAAACACTTAAAACTAATTTAAAATGTTATCCAGTCAACATTTGTAAATTTTTTTTTTAATAAATTCGATCTTTCGTGTCGGACGTACCAGTTTACCAAAACTGAGTACGTTACTATACGTCAACTATAGGTAATTTCAATTGTAGTGTTAAAAATATGTTTGTTTTGTTTCTCAAAGTGTAGACGTTTCATCTCGGGCCTATGTGATAAAATAATACGAAAAAAAATAAAAAACATTCAGGACTCTGTTTTTTAGATTAGCATTGTACATTAATCGTAATATAATATTCACAAATAGGTGGTGTACAACCTCAAGGATCAATATTGTTAAACATTTATAATTTCCCCTGTTGATTACTTTGATTACTTGAATACGGTGCCTTGAAATATAATATATAATGTATTTCAATCACGCAAGCCAACTACCGCGTCCCGAAGTTATCGTTTATTTTGTATCTATATCGTCTTATGTCCGTACTATATTCAAATGGAATATGATTACGAATTTATGTTAAACTTGAGTTAGTTTTACTTTGGATAATTTCCCAGCGCGAATCACTTTAACCCGATCCAGGTATAACACAGTTTTACTTTGATGTAATTTTTTTATATTTTTGTCAAACACTTTTTAGAGCACTAATAGTTAGCCCCAAAAGTTTAATGTAGTTGTATCGATCGATTAGAAATCGGACTAAGATTACACTCGAGATTTTATTGAAAATCCTTTCCTGAAAAAGCTAAAACGAACTTTAAGTCGTTTTTCAAACCATAAACGAATGTCGACAATGTGAATAGGATTATGCCATGGGTGTTTTAAGTGTCCGCTGAGTTATGACGACGTCGTGAATATTTATTATTTTTTCGGTTCTGAAGGTAATGTGATTGTTTTTTTAAAATATTTAACTCGAATCCAAGATTATTTTTGTTACAACCTAATTGTGTTAAAAGCATTTCGAAAACGTGAATAACAATATCGTTATTATCGTACGCGTTGTTCGTAAACACTTACTTTAGGTAATTTATAAACTACCCTCAAAAACGTTTTTCTGTTATCGTTTTCAATTTTCAATTACTGCAGCAACAATAATATCGTGAACTCTTTAAGCTCGTATTTTTCCTGAGTGGTTCTCAATATTACATTGCCGCAGTTTAATATTTTTCCAAACGACATGTCGCGTCTTTGAATTTGTGTGTACACGAAATGCATGGATTTAGGGGGTCACCGGAGGCAAGTGCCACCCCCGTTTGAAAACAATAATATTAAAAATATTGCATATTTAGAACAACTAAATAATAGTTAATAAAAATGAATGTTGATAGTTTTAGTACAATATTGTTGTATTATTTTTTTGTAAGGGGTTGATACCCTCTTCTTTTAAAACACCCTTGCACACGTCGATGATTAGTTATATTATATAATTTCTCCTTTAGAGTGCCTCGACCGTAAACAGATGCTGGATCCACCCTTGGTACACGATTCGTCTGTTGCTCATTATATTTCATCGACGTCCATAATGATATTATAATATTTAATTTTCGTAAAATAAAAGAAAGTCGAAAACAATATTAGAAATAACAAAAAACAGATATGATATCGATAAATAAATAAACATCGTGTTTTTTGTTTCTGGCAACGCGGAAGATTAGGTATCCATTCCAATACGAGACGAGGTGTGCGTACAAGCGTACAAGGGACGTAATTGACAAATGATCGAATAATTGAATCAAATTAATTGATTAATTAATACCGTAGTGTTATCCTTATGTACACAAACGAGACTGAAGCAATGAGTTGTCAGAAGTACCTATGAGTGCAAGTCGAAATCGTCGATTGAAATGATAAAATATGTTTGACGGAATTATGATTATAAATGTTAAATGAAAGAAAAATGGAAAATGTAGAATTGATTTACCTATTCATTTTTTTCTATCAATAAGATAAATGTTAGATAAAAGACAGTTCGTGTTCACCGCCCGCCTATGCAGCAACACGTATATTTCGTACTGTCATCGCATTTATAGCTCCCGATAGCAGTTGCGTGTATCTCTTTTACCTTACCCAGTGGTCAGGTAATATGATTATTTTTTTATAGTATTAATTACACTGACTCAATAGTCAATTAAATATATTGGGCGAAACGCCCGTCATCATGAATATGAGCGATACTAACACTTCTATTCATCATAAACGTAATTCTAAAACATTGGTCGAAATAGCCTCCAAGGTTGTATTACCGAAAATTAATCATGCAATCGTATTGAATTCGATCAATAACATCAAACAAATCGAATATGTCACCGCAATCAATAAAATTGTACCCGCTGAAAACATTCGTTTCGCGAATCTCAAATAACAGATTCTGCGTGTTTTTTAACAGTCAAACTGTCATGGAAAAATTACTTAAAACCCATTCTTCTCTTTTATTTTATTAAAAACGGGCGTGACCCAAAGTATAGTAAATGAAAGTTAAATCTTTATACAAATAGCAAATCAGCTAGGTGGGACGGAACTAGGTGCTTAAATAAAAGCGAAAACGATGAGTGGACATTAGCAAGGCGCATCATGGGGTAAACCGGATTGTTCGCACTATAGTTGGTGGCGTGCATTGGGATGGTAAAAATGGTGGTAGAACGGGTACGACGTGGAGGGACGCGAAAGTTGATCAGGGAAAAGAGCGTAGGAACATCGACAGAGGCGTCAATGAGGTTTTTGAGAAAGTTCAAGTTATTGACAACTCTTCTGTCGGCTAGCATTGAAAGACTGAGCTTGTGAAGAACTGGTGAGTATTTAATAACTAGTTCATCTTGCAACAGAAAACAGTCGCATTCGTTGATAATTCGACGGAAAATTTTTAGGACATCCGCGAGTGCTAGAATATTGGTATTAGGGAGCATTTTCTTGAAACCGTTAATGAACCGAGCGAAAAGAATAGGCGACCGGTGACCTCCTTTAGGAACACCTGAGGAAATAGGGGACACTCCAGATTTATGTCTATTAGTGTTAACCCATTGTTTCCTCCCGGACAAGTATGATTCGAACCGTGACAAAAGCGGATCATCAAACCCTGACTTACTAAGAATTTTAATTAAGGTTTTATGATCGACTCTGTCGAAAGCTTTTTAAAAGTCAGTAAAAATAACATCCAGCAGGTATTTACTTTCAAAAACTTCAAGAAGAGATTTCAAGAGATTGTTGAGGACCAACAAATTCATTATAGTTGACCGCCCTGACCTGCAACCATATTGCTCATTAATAAATAGGAGTCGGATTAACTGAAGGTAGAATGTCCTTGAGCACGAGCTTTTCCAAAAGCTTAGCTATATGGCCTAGGATAGAATTCTATAGTGTATATATAAAATTCTACAGGATATATAAACGCTGACTTTGCCTGAGCGATTCTGGAACTTATTTCCATGATGTGTTTGCCATCTTGGTCAACTGAGCTGCCAAGATATTTAAAATGCTGCATTTGCTCAATCATTTCCTCCGATTGGATATTAGTTCTACGGATTCGATATAATTTTTTGCGCATCATAACTTTAGTTTTTCGACTGTTGATAATCGTTTGATCATTTTTTTTTTTTTTTTTTTTTGGAATCATCTCACCATCTCTTTCGGCAGTTTTTCCAAATCGTGTTAATTATTGGCTAATAGTGCAATTTCGTCAGCTAATCTTTATATGAAAGATATTATTTCTCCATGCACTTTTATGCGATTTATTTGTATCAATAACAATGTTCAATTACAAACTACAAAATTATAACATACTAACCTTGCCGCGTCATTTATACACATTATATACGGTCATAATGGAATCGGATTCGTCGGAAATGACCGCCGTAACTGTCCTGCTAATCTGTAGATCTGGAGGAACAGACCGAATAAAATTGGTGAGGTTACGTTTAAGCAACACGGTCCGTACCAGAGTAATAGTATGTAATTATCGCCGTTCAATATCGTATAGATAGGTACTCATAGTTTTAATCGATAAAAAAATAGGGTATACAATCGAAATTTCTTGCACCAAGTTATAAGTAGTGTAAGTAGAGGTGGCCGACAGGACGATAACGACATATGTTCGAGTCGATCGTGATTTCTTTTCATTTTTTTTTTTTTTTGTAAATTTTCACATCTTTGTTCAACCCACGAACATGAACATTTTATTAATAACAATTAATAAAGGAAATATGTAGTGATAAATAACTATGAAAAACGAAATTATACACTGAGAGATCGAGTAGCTATTTAATTAAGTATATTCAGAGCCGGCAATAACTTTTGAGACCCTTGGGGATAATCGGTTCCAGGTCCCTCTTAGTTGCACTTGTTTGGCCAAGATACACATACCTACTAATTGTACATACTTAATATAAATATTCAAACTCGCATCTTATGTTAGGGCGAATGAGATTTATAAAAACATTTTGTATTAAAGGCTGAGACGACGGGCCCTTTCGGACGTACGGGCCCCGGGGCTCTAGCCCTCCCTAGGCCAACCCTCTCGCCGGCCCTGGGTATTTTGTTCGTAATCTAATGGATGTTCTATACGTACAAAATAACGGTCCTTATCGCGTTCGTAATAAACTGTTAAATACGTATTGAAATACGTGTTATGTAAAATTTTAAGATTAAAGTTATTGTTACTTATTAATATTTTCAAAAGAGGAAAAAAGGAACTATAACAAGCATGTATATAAAATATGCTTTTGCTCAGTGATAACTTTTTTTATTTCGTTAGGCCAACGTGAAAATCTAGAAAAACCCAGATGTCGATCATAAATCTATAAAAGTTGACTAACCCTGGCATGTAGCATATGCATGGAGTGTTCGCCAAAACTCGGTTACTGACTGTAACGAATATTAACCTATCAATTAATGTTTGATTTCGTTAATGACAATCCGTACGGTTTGGTACGTGCTCAAAGTGCGTACGGGATCCCCGTCGTATACAAAATGTTTAGATAAATATATAAGATTATATGTATAGTATAGTTTAGGTGAAATAAAAACGAAAACTTCTGAGATCAGATTTTATTTTATCTCAACAATCGTATACAACTTCTGAACGGATATGTTACATTTAAAATATCAAAAAAAAAAAAAAAGCTGTAAACTGCAGCGGAGGAGAGAGAGAGTTTTTTTTTTTCATTCGACTTCGTTAAATAAATGGACGCTTTTTAGTAGAGAAATTTTAATTTTTCTTTAGGAAATCGTAATATTGTAACATATACTAAACAACAATTAAAAATTAGGTGTAATAACTTAGTACATAAAAAAAAAAAAACAAACTAGATAAAACGTTTATACACAAAAATAGTAATATTTACATATAATAATATGTATATATTCTACCTAATACGGTACTGTACACGAATCGTAAATAGTGGGAATATGGATATTGGAGGCGTTCCGCCGCCATTATCCGTTTAGGAAATGGTAAACGCTTATTTCATATAATTTAGAAAAAAACATCAACGGGTCGCGAGTACAAGACCCTATTCATAATAAATAAATAAATAAATAATAATAATAATAATAGTTTACATTAACAATAATCCCTCAAATACAATGCAAGTATGCGCATTAAAACAAAAAAAAAAATAATAATAATAATAATAAAAATAATGATAATATAATAAAAGTAATAATAATAATAATAATAATAATAATAACGTGTGCGCGCGCATTATTAAAATTTGAGCATCAGAAAATGTATACGGCTTTCTTTCGTATTCGTATTGTTAAGATAATGTACACGTTTTACCGTGCGATTGAACGTTTCGGTCAACGCGTCGTGTTCGCGCGTAGATGTGCTGTTCGCGATTAATATGCACAAGGTATACAGGTTTAAGATATTGTATTCGAGGGAACGTATATTCATCCGGGGCGCAACGTAATCTGTAAACGGAGAGTAACGGGTACGGAAAAACAAAGGAAACGAAAAAAAAAAATTAGCGAACGGCGTTCTACTATCGGTGAACATAATCAATGCTGCACACGGTACGCGATGTACGTAAGAGGTGTCCATAACGATGTGTAATGATTCGAATGTTCCGTATTCGGTCCGCACGAACGCGGTTCTCTTAAGGCGGGTTCGCACCAGACGTGAACCGCGAAAGTGTGACCGACGGTTTGCGTAAACAATCAATTCGTATTTCACGATAGCGGAATTGTCGTTCACGAACCCCTCACGACCGGTTCGTACAATATCAAACCGTGTTGGATATTTCAGTCGTGGTGTACAATAGAATGCTTCCGCCACTAAAGGTGTACGTACAGACCAAGCAACATTTTGTTGGCAACACGTTGCCGAATGTTGGCAACAAATTTGTCGGATTCAGATACATGTTGTCAACAGTGTGCCGCGTTCAAACCAAATGATAGTTGCGTGTCAACAGTCCACATCCGTCTGTTGTAGTTGTAGTTTAAAGCGTTAAAAAGTTTAAGTGAAAGTTAAAATATATAAACATTTAAAAAATAAATACTTTATTTTAAACAAATATCAAATGGATCTGAAAACTGTTGCTGCTGGTGCTGCATTCATCATCATAGCTACACATGGTAAAGTAAGAAAAAGAAAATGGTGGCAGAGAAAATTTTTAAAAAATGGTATAAGCTATGGTGACAACTTAATGTCTGAATTACTTTTAAACGACGGCAGTTCATTCCGAAATTTCGTTAGACTAACTAAATCTGATTTTGAAGAACTTCTCCGTTTGGTAGCTCCTAAGATCGCGAATAATAATGCGAAAAATTAAAAAGTACAACTAAACTAACTAAATGATATGTGAACGTGTGTACAAATCAATGTATTAAGTACTTGTAGACAACATCGTCCATACTGAGCGATGTTTTCCATTTCGATTGGAAAACTCAGATACAAGCAACACATTTCTTTGATGTCATGCCGCCCAACATTGACGTGTATCCGTCAACTTTTAACCAGTTGCTGAGATACATGTTGACAACACTGTTGGCAACATGTTGCTAACAAAATGTAGCTCGGTCTGTACGTACCTTAACGATTCCATCATACCGAACGATAATCGCGTTTACGTGTAAAACACCTTCTCACGATTCGTGCGACGTGAAACCACGCTCGTGAGTCACAACTCACAAGACCGTGAAATACGATCGCGGCTCACGTCTCGCGTAAACCCGCCCCTTTAGATATGCGATATACGTAGTAGTGATGATGGCCGGAGCCGGTGAACCGTTCTACCCCCGTTACGGTGGTTCGCGGTGGGGGCTTGCGCGAGGACCGGACTTGTGACTCCGTTTGACGAAACGCGCGATAAGCGCGCGACAATCGAAAGTGGGTGATGGTAATGTGACGGGGGGGGGGGGGGGAGAGAAAAAAAAAAATAATAATAATAAAAACAATCAAACAAAACGAAACGATAAATGATTAACATCCGCAGGATACAATATTTTATACGCTTGTCGGAACACGGTGTCACGACGTGTGGGTGCGCGCGATTTGGCATCGTTTGAGACTAGAACGATACAGGGCGTACGGAGATATAATATCATGATCAATTATAATGATAATAACCTGTATATTGATATTGATCAACGACGTGTATTATATCGGTTACGCGACGACGGTGGCGGGTACAAGACACTGAAACAAAAGTCACCGAGAAAAACAAAACGAAACAGATAAAAAAAAAAAAAACAACTTAAGGATCTGTTTGACAGGTTGACTGTAAAACGCGGTTGTCAACGCGGTCGCGGCGCGTACCAGACGAACGGCGCGGACCGCGGACGACCACGACTACGGCGACGCTGGTTCAGTGGCGCAACAGCGGCGCGATGGCGTTATTGTACTGGCGGTGCGGCGGCGGCGGCGGTGGCGGCGGTGGTGGCGGCAGCGGCCGTTGCAGCAGGGCCGGTGGACGCGATCGTGCCGATTGCGGCCGCGTGCGGTTCGAGCCCCGTCTCCGAGTCCGGACTGCCGTAACCGCTCGACCCGTCGTCGACGACCATTGCCGGTCCGCCTCCGCCGCCCGACGCGTTAGCACGTCCAACTCCTCCAACTCCTCCTCCTCCTCCTCCTCTGAGTGCGACGGCCGTCGGTTGATGCGCAGACAGCACCGTAGCACCGGTTGCAGACAGGAACTGGTGGTGCTGATGGTGGTGGTGGTGCTGCAACTGGTGTCCGGCTGCTGGTGTTGTACCGCCGTAACCGATTGCGACGGCAGTGGTGTCGAGTGATTGACGTTGCTGCTGCTGCTGCTGCTGCTGCTGCTGCTGGTGGTGCTGTTCGACAGAGGTGGCTCTGCACCGGTCCACCTCGTCGGTCGGTCCTACAAAGTCTCCTGTTGCTGCTGCTGTTGCGTGGGCGTGCTCGTTTGCCGCTGGCTGCAAACACAGAGTATCACATTGAAGATCGCCAATAACGATTAAGGCAGCTGTGTCGGTCGCGAGGTCGTGTCGATCGATCGAAAGCAATACCGTCGACGAGTCGGTTATCAACCGTAAACGTGCGCAGATCGATCGATCGAACGGTTTAAGACCACCCGTAGCATTTCGGCAAGGAAACCCTCTACTGTTTTCATATTTTTCCATACGCAATACATGTATACATATTCGTGTCGTTTTCATCGTTAAGTGTGTAACATTTATCGCGTGTACGTGCGTGTGTCGCGAACAGTGGGATAGTTCTAGTACGCACATATATATATTATATATAAACGGCGCATAAACTTTAGTTCGGTACACTAAAATCGATCATGGATTCGAGATCGGTTAATGATATTAATCGTGTGTTTATCGGACACTGCGAGATTTGATAATATTTTAGGGAATGGAGTCCTTAACAAGGTTTTCGATTATTTTTAACGTATATATATGTATATATATATATATATATATGCTCGGTGAAAACCTCGCTAAGGAACCCCGTTCTCTAATATAATATCATATTATATAATGTCCTATAAACATACAACTAATCCCGTTTAACCAACCTTGAATCGATTTCAGTGTATCGAACAAAAGTTTATGTGCCGGTAAGACGTGTGTATCTAAGACTCGTATAGTTCAATTATTATTCGCTACAAAGTAGATTTTGTTTTTTCCCCATACAAATCACTTTAACCATAATATATGAAAATTTGTTTTTCCAACTAATTCTAGGAGGGTCGTATCCCTCGCTTTTCACTTTTTTTTTTATAGCACACATTTACTGCAGTGTACATATTATACGTATATATATATATATATATATATCGTTTGTATTAGAGACGAATCTCTCAATGTCATCTATTGTTCGAATGGGTACATGCGTTTTACACAAATTTGACGATACGTATTAGAACGAGATTGGATTGAAATTGAATAGTTTCGAGTCTAGTTTTTATGCAGAAACAG
Source organism: Sipha flava (assembly GCF_003268045.1). Classification (NCBI taxonomy): domain Eukaryota; kingdom Metazoa; phylum Arthropoda; class Insecta; order Hemiptera; family Aphididae; genus Sipha; species Sipha flava. The sequence continues at coordinate 24,418 of NW_020272762.1, forward strand.
CGTCTTTTATTGTTTATTAAAAAATGATAGTCGATTTAAACACTCTCCCATAACGGTTTATATTTCTATCGGAAGTAATCAAACTTTTGATTTTAAATATTTGAAGATGACATTGATTGGTGTTGATAAGTTATTTTAGTCACTTGTTCAGATGTATGGTGTAATTTAAAAAAGTTCATTTTTAGTGCTTGGTATGGAATTTTCAAATTTTAAAAATTATATGGTTTCTATTATATTTTGAAAAGTCATATTGGAAGAAAATCGTAATAATATTTTATTAAAAAAAAAAAAAAAAATCTAATGTTTCAATATTATGAAGATTTGTGTTTTAAAACGAAATATATAACTTCAGGATTTGAATATATTTAATATGTGGTTGATTTAGATTTAAACTATAAGGAGAGGCACGATGATTAATGTGCCAAATGTTGTTATACATTTAAATACCTAAAATCCATACACAGCCAGTTGTTTTATAATTTTTCTTGACAACAATAAATCTTCAATAAATTAATCTCTTTTGGAGTATTAATAAACAATAATCTTTAATATAATAGAAAATAATTTAACTACTCTAAGACATTATATTCAAGGAATAAAATTAACAACTGAAATTGAATGTTTAACTTAAACCATTAGTAAGCAAACGTCATTTTTAATGTGGTTGTTTTTACAATAAAACTTGAAACAATTTGTGACTATTACAAACCAAAATATAATCCCATAATTTTCAACAAAAGCTCAAATATAAGACTATTCGTAGCGAGTGATAGACGCTCTAATACTTCTACGAAACAAACATGTTAGAACTAGTTTACCCTAAATGGAATATATACGTCATAAAACATTATTTACATTTAAACCTTTATATTTTTGGCTTTAAGTTGATGAGTACATACGTATATACTCGTACGTTTACAAACGTGTACACGTACGGTATAGTATTGGTAAAAAGTTGTTTTTTGTTGTAGCGTTATTTGATGAATTCTTTATGACTACCAGAGTCTAAAAGTTCCATTTATACAGCGCATAAAGTATCTGTCAGTTTTGCGACTACTTTAGACATCACAAATATTAATGTAGAAATATGAAATTTTAAATTGAAACACTATCGTCTAGAACACACGTCGTGTAGCGGTAGTGCCAGCAGTACACGGCCGTTGATAAATTCCATTGCCGCGTGTCATAAACGATTGTTTTAACCGACGTCGGACCTGAATAAATAATATTACGAGTGTACCGCGTCGAATCGGAAGAAAAAACGGCGGAAGAAAAATACGCCGTACGTTTTGCGCTCGTGTAAGCGATATCGCCGTCGTTTTCGTGGGTGCGCGAAAACTGTTCGCCCGGCAAATTCGAGCGGGGAAAAAAAAAGGCCGACACGACGATTGCTCGTTGTTCCGCTCGTCGGCGCGGGATAACGACGCGAACCCGAGGGAAACCTGTCGCGCGCAGGCCGTTAAGGACGTTCGAAGCGAGGTGGCGTGTGCGCGTGTGTCAGGACGTGCGAGAGTAGTACAGGGTCGCCCCGTCGAATGTCCTACCTGTAATCTACTGACTTGCCTTCTTATGTGCGCCAGACTGGACGAATTGTACGTGGCCATGTTGGCGAACACCAGCCGTTCCTCGTAGTCGTACTCGCACAGGATCTTGTTCTCGCACAGGTAGAAACGGTCGCCCACGCAAAACCTGCAGCAGACAAACGGCGGTGAGACGTGGCGATAGCGGGCGTGGTCGGGGGTGGGGAGTGGTACAGGAGTGATGCGGTGAGAGGAAGGGGGGGGGGGAGACGTATGAAAACGTAAAAATGTATTTGAATCGATTTAATTGTTTGTGAAACGGTTCATGACGAGCACTGTGCTCGTGGAAAAGACGTTTTCGTCGTACGCGTTCATCAAAAACAAGACTTGCGACAGACTTCTTGTGAGTACAGACTTACGAGTTTGCTTTTGGTCCGTGAAATATGATTTCAAAAATCGATTGTTACCGAACATCCCCGAGGATCGCATGCACGACGCGTTGCGCAATAAACAAACGGGATTACGTGTGAAACATTTGCATATTGTTACACCCGAGTTGTGTACGTACGTATAACACGCGCATATGTTGTGTTATGTGCGTGCGGTATTTTTTTTATCAATATTCTTACCTATGATTACACTGCTGACACGCGAAACACTCTAAGTGGTAGACGTTGTTTTTGGCCCTCATCACCATCTCGAACGCCGGTATTACCTTGTTGCACGCCGCGCAATTGCCGGTCGCACCGAATAACCTGGAAATTACATTAGCCTTACATGAATTATAATATTATCATGCCGGCGCGATTAGCGACGGCGGCGGCTGCCGCGTTGGGTTTCCAACGGGTAGACACGCGCGTGCGCGCGAACGTTTAAGCCGCAGTGTTGTACAAGATGCAAAATTGGAATAATAAAACGTTCGTCCCGAAATATTATAAATATTATAATACACCGTATAGGTGCAACGACCTGCAGCGAACGCCATCAGCCGCGTTATCCCGTCTCCCCTTAGACTTCGTACACACGTGTACAACACCCCCGTGTACCTGTCCCTCGAAACGATACGAATACGTGTACATGCATTCTCCTGTCGATCTAATGGGTTTTTCACGTTTAATTACTGCGCAATCTTCTTTTCGGTTCGGCGCGCGTTATATGTTCCCCGTACAATGAGTAGGTGTTTTGCGCAACAGATGTTCCCGTTGGCGCGCGCCGGCCTTTCAAACATTTTAATATTTTACGTACGAAACGAGACCAGTTTTCGATACACCACTAGTAGACGGCCGCCTCGAGCGAACGACCGACGAGCACTACTCTTAACACAGCAATGACACGTAATCCAATCCCGAAGACCGATGGGGTGAAATGATGATGGGATGGGGCGGAGGAATTTAAACGCATTTGATTATCTCGTTAATCTATGTGTATGTGTGGAAAACGGTTTCGTATATTGTGCACTTTTTTCTTCTCTAGAGTAGAATGATAATTATATACATTATGATCGTATAAATTCGATTGGCGAAAAAAGATCAGTGATTTGGTTTAATTTTATTATTTTATTTTTTACCGGAAAACGATTTCTTATTCGTTTTGTTATACTCTGCAATGGCGTGGGGGTATAAAAGTATCATTTTATAAGTAATTGTAAAACCGGTTCGAGGCAGTATCAAAATATTTTAACTAAAATACAATTGTAATAATACGTGGGTTAGAGAAAATCAATTTAGATTGGTGGACGGAAAAAAAAAAAAAAAAAAAACAATAAAAAAAATCTATAAGTCAACTGTTTTTATAAAATTAATACTTTCGAACGTATTAATATACATGAAAAAAATAAAACAAAAAGAACCGATAAAAATAGGACACGTGTTTTAATATTAAAACAGGAACAACAACAATATACGCGTTCTAGCTTCATTATTATGTGCGTTCAACTAGCAAGTTATAATTTATAATTATGCATACAGGCGCAAATTGCAATAATTGTTCCCTAGTCATCGTGTATTATATTGTGTGCGTATTGATACAAATGATAAAATTTCATTACGAGCATACTTTTCATTTATACGAGTATATAATATAACGAATGAACGACAACATAATAATATTATACGTCGCGGTGTTCACATTTTATTACGAAATAATAATAATAAAAAGAAAAATAAATCTTCGGTCGAAAGGTCTTTCTAGTGGGGGTGGTCGTATTATTCGTTCGTCAAATTAATTCGGTCGTCCAAACACGACGACGACGACAAATACAACATCACATATTGTCCGTGTCCATTCATTAAAGAGAAGTTTACCGAACGTCGAAATATCCCTTTCGTTTGTATTTCCATATATTACACAATAATATACGTATACGTGAAGGGACACGCGCGTACACTTACGTATGTGTGCGCGTAGTAAAAGGGGTGGCATATGGTTATAGCAAAACAGGTCCAGTCCGATATATATTAACTTGGCTGGATAATACGCGCGCGTTTATGTAAACGTGCAGATTGTGTTTTCCGTCAGCGGCAGAGAGTTGACTTTTGTGTCGGGCCAAACGCGGTTTGGCCGACATACGGTTTTAATTAAATTCAACAGTCGCCGACGGATAAGAGAGAGAGAGAGAGAGAGAGAGAGAGAGAGAGAGAGAGATGGAACATCTCTTGCCCCGCAACCATCGTTACCCTTTCCGCGATCACTTTCATAAACGGATTTAATTGAATCCGGAATAGGTGTCCCTCCCACGCGTGCGGCGCCCATTCCACGCGAACCTCTAGACTTATTTTTATTTCGTTTTATTTTCATTGCTGATAATTCGGCATTCTCGCTAATTAAACCCTCCCTACTTCGCCAAATCCCGTCCCTTGCAACGACATTGCAATACCGTACTCAAACATACGCGTGGTATATACGTAATTAATGGAAACGAGTATTCGGAGACTTCATTTTTCGCGAACGACCACCGATTACTAAAAACTCATTAATATTTGTATATAACGAGACGTGCTGTGTTGTGCATTCGATCTTTTCCGCGAGTCATAAAACATTTTATGAAGATTATGTTTTTTGTCGTACAACGATTCGTCTCGGACGATCGCAGTGCGAACGCCTTACACTAAAACCCTACTGCCAGCGTACACATTATCCGCGAAAATCGAACCAGCACACGTTGTTTCGTATCGACCCGAAATCAGAACATACCGTGGGGCGCAACAACTATTAAGTGTTTTCCTAACAGACTTTGACCTTTCACCTACATAAACAAACGTCTATCGGTACGAGGTCGTTACCTGAGATAGTCTCTTTTACAAAGTATAAGGTTGGCCTTGGTGTACAACGTGGATCCAACTTCGCCCAAGCGACAATCGCAGCAGCCGCACTTGAGACAGTCCTCGTGCCAGAACAGGTCCAACGCCTTCAGCAGGAACCGTTCGGTGATGCGTTTGCCACAATTGGCGCACTCTCTGGCTATCATCGCCGTGCTGCCGTTCAGACCTGTTAACGTGGTCGCGGTAACTGTCCCGCCGTTGGTCACGACACCACCGTTGGTTTGTTGATGTTCTGAAGAAAACAAAAAAAAAAAAATGTTGTTTTTTTAGTACAAGGGTAATTTATGCTAACATAAAATACATTAAAGGATATTGATTTGAAAAGATTCATTTAAATACTTTTGTAATATCCAAAAACAACGGAGCCTGACAGAAAAATTAAAAATAATAATAATTTAATAAAATAATAATAATATAATAACATGATATTTTTTTTTATTAAAAATATTTAGAATGTAATTATTTGAGACTTTATATTTTACGCATAATCCGTTTGACAGAATTAAAAAATATATACAGAAGGCTAATTATTAAAGCTTTAAAAAGTGAAATAAAAAAATAAAATATATCACATTAATATAAAAATATTTATTGGTTTGGTTGTTTAGCATTTTAGCATTATTGTATGCGAATAGAAACTTGATAATTTATTGATCACTATTGTTCGGAATTTTTTTTTTTAGATGTTCTGGGTAATTTACATTTTATAACATCTGACCGGTATAAATATTTTTTTTAGAATATTATTTTACAAAATGTAATTTGAAAAACATAATAAATTGTTCAATGGTTAAGCGATTTATAAAAAAATTGAGTTTATTCCGAACGATTTAGTTTACATAGAAAAAAAAAACAATTACGATTAAAAATTTGTTTTGCAGTGACGTTGTTATAACTAATGAAGAGGAAAAAACGTCGGTATATATACGCGTATAGCGACATTGTCAATATTAAAGTGCTGGTGTACAACATTGTTCGAAATTTGTCCACCAAAATATTGCAAATTAAATTACACAATGTGTAGAGGAGGTTTCATCTGGGCTCTTTAATTACGTGCAGGCTAATTTTTATTTTTTAATAAAAATTAATACTATGAACTGCGCTTGTAAAACAACGGCTCACCCACCACCACCGCTTCTTCACCGCACGCCATTACATTATGCATCATCCGTCTTTTCAAACTTAATTTTAAACTTCTCATAAACGATGCTCTAAACTTATTTCATTTAAATTTCATTTAATTTGTATAGAGATATATATACCATCCGATTCCCGCACCCGACGAACATCATCCTCCAGACTTTAATGAATTTTACTCGCCACTTTCCTCCACCCATTCGACCGTCCATCAATTTAATCCCAAAATCGACTTAATGAAAGTTCCGCTTTTCTTCACTACTACGGGATGCGACAATACTTAAAGCTGTTTTACAATGGTCTCTAAATTTTATTTTTGCTACTAATAACTTATCATCTACAATTTCATCAATAATTAAACGAAAAATAATAGTACAAATTACCAGTAAATTTCTTTACAAATTCGTACATTACTTACATCAATAACAATACAATTCACATGAATACATTTTCAAATGTATTCAACAGTTTTATTATTCAGGTTGTTGAATATAATTATTTTAATTATTTTATTATCTAAGAATAAATGTTATAGTTTTTTATATGATTATTAATATACACAGTTTGAACTAGTATGAACAGTAAAATGTAAATTAATATGTGTTTGTCATTCATATTTATATATTGTATGTTGCGATTTATGGAATTAAATAATTAATGGAAGATAACGTGCAAGCATTAATGAGATACCACGAAATAATTACTTTATAAATTAATTACTCTCTATAGATGTAGTAAAATGATTTGTTTATCGAAATTTAATAAATTTTATACAATAGTAAAACGACCATTCTAGTAATATACATTTAATAAAAATTTAATAATCTATTAATATCTCATAACATTTAAATCGATTTCAAAGTAATATAATATACATGTATGCTCATAAATATAGTGAAAAATTAGAAATTGATTTATAGTGCACTTCAATATTAAAAAAGAATGTGCTTTTGAATATGACGCACTTCGTCATGTATTAGATTATTCGACAATTGTCATGAATAATGATAAAAGCATATAAAATGTATTCGAACGGTAGGGAGACGAATGTAAGACCACTTTAGTGAGCGAGTTTTGCACAGGAGTGAGAAATGTAAGTTGAATCAGCAAAAAAAAAAAAAAAAACGAAAAAATTGAATTAAATAAAACGAAAAAAGTTTGATCAGTCGATAAGACATCTCTAAAAGCATTTTATAACGAAAAAACATAATTTAATTTATTTATTCTAAAATATTACAAGGTCTTTTCGTATTATGAGCGTGTGACATTTTGACGCCGACAACATAATAATCCACTTACTGCGGCGGATTCTGCCAATAATAAAATCTCACCGACCACGGAATGCGTACAGTTAATGGAATCGTTTTTATTGCGCTTTGATTGAGATATCTGTTTCGAAATAAGTTTTGCACGCTTTTCCATTACTTTTCTTTATAAAAAAAGATATAATTATGCTAAAAAGAAAAAGAATTCCTATCCAAGGTGAAGCAGTTGCCTTCCATTAAATCTCTGGAGGTTTTACACCTCCCTAAAAAGGAGCCGGACCAATCCGGGTTTGGAATGAATTCCATAGACGCTCCTAACGAATGCCACGACATGAACGTAATTAATCTTAGTTTTTAACTAATTACCTTTATTTTTTTATCCACATCACAGCCGTACGGTCGGGTAAGTAAGGGGTAAAACGTGGAAAAACATTTTCTAAACCATATTATTCTTTGTCGGTTTTTTTAATAATCCGAGAGGGCCCACGGAGAGAAGGAAATTATATACTTTAATTATTTCTCTTTTTTCCTCTCCCGCCGTCACTGCTACCACCGATTTAATTAGTACGGTTAAAAAGAAAGGTTAACAGAAAAATAAAATGAAGCCCCTGTGCACCACTTTTCACGGCCCCCCATCGTTACATCGACGAACACGCGGAGGATAAAGAGGAGACGGAGGAGAAACTAAAGCGGTTTTAATGATTTTTTTCGCTCGGAAATTGTTAAAATTAAAATTAATTTTGTACAAAAAGAGAACGTATACAATAATAAAACGCGCTTAGAACTTTTTTCATTTCACCATCACCGGGCGCGTCGGGACACCTCTCTCCGACGTTTTGATGTGGCATCTGTGATATGGTAAAGTTTTAAAATTAAACAAACATTTTACGAACACGTCGTATATCATTTTTTTGTTACTTGTCCCTTTCTCTCCTTTATGCAACGTGCTTTTTTAATGCGGTTATTTGTGTTTTTTTGATTTCAATGCGTTTAAAAATATGTGCTTATCAAATCAAATTGCTTTCCTTTCTAACGTTCGTTATTCAATTGATATTGCTACAATACAACCATACGACCAAGTATTAACTGTATAATTGCATTAAATTATTATAATTTTTCTCTTTATAATTATGTTTTGATTAGTTTTTAACATTGTAAACAAGAGTTTGATTAAAATGCGACAAACATATTACCTAAACAAACAAACATGAATGTTATTAAAGGAAAATCAACAATAATACAAATAACTGAATCGGTTTAGTAGCAGAACTTTTCTTCTAAATATTTAATAATAGCTTTGCATAGTTAAAAATATTGTGATAATTTATATTTATAAAAATTAAATTATAGAGTTTTATCAGTTTATTAGATCAACATGAATAATATTAATAATAAAATCACAATTTTTTATTTCCTAACATGTCTAACCGCTTGAATAAGATACATAAGCTGTTTTTTAATAAACCATAAATGATATACATTTTGATAACTATTTAAATTATGCGAGTACAACAATATTTCAGGGTACATACTTTGAGACGTAAACACAGTATGAAAAATAAATTGTTCTCTTAAATGTTCGTAAAATTAAAACGTACAGAACAAATTTCGAATATACATGGAAAAATACAGAATACATTATAATGTATATTACAGTAACATTTCTAAAGAAAAAATACAAACAAATTTATGGATTGCTTTTATGGATTGAAGTTTTAAATTTATTTATAAAAAAATATACTAATGGACCACTGCACGGAGTCATATAATCGCTTATGACCTAGAGTAGTATTTTTTAAAAGAACAGTTCATGATAATAATAATAAAAAAATGTATTATTAATATATAATATTCCAATTTTAATCCGTTAATGCACAAATCAAATAATCGGCTGCATGAGTTTTTTTTTTTTTGTCCTCCCTGCGACGATTCCAATAATTTTAATGCGTTTTTTATGCTAATCGAAAAGTTTTGGACGTAAAATAAAAAAGCTCACCGGAAAAAGGTTTCAACTCTGTTATTTATATTTTATTTACCATTATTTTTTTTTTTTTGGTTCAGTAGGATAATGGAGAGTGTTTTATATTTGTTTTTCCTACGTAAACGAAGACGGACAAGTCCCAATAGACAGAATAGCCAAAATATACATACTCGTATATAAATGCATACTCACTCATATACCTGTGTGTATGTGTACCATATACATACAAACATACACGAGAAAGAAAAAAGCTCCCAACTAAATTATAATAACAATGCTAAAAAGGTTTTACATTCGGATTCCATTTAGGTTTTGGGCCGGTCGAGAATAAATCCATCTTTTTTTCTCTGCCCAATAGACAGGTTACACGTATTCGCTATTATCGCCGGACAACTGGAAAATAGACTTAACGCCACCGTCGCTTGCTTTCCCGCGAGGTCTCTTGACGCTTCAGACCAACTTGACAAAACTTTATGCACTATATACCTTTGGTGATACCATCACCACTGTTGATGGTCTAAAAACAACCCCTACAGTGATGGAGTTAGAAACCAACATTTATTCCGAGAATTATATGTCTGACCACGATCGCGTGAAGGCCACGGTAGCGGAAGAAGCCGGTCGCGTTAATATTAAACAATTTTAATCTGAAGTCAGTGAACAACGAATAAACAAAAAAAAAAAATGCTATTATATTATTATTATTATTAAAGCTTGGTGTAATCACGGTGGACGAAGGGCGAACCAGGATTAAAAGCAATTTTTCCATCGTTGTCCTCTAAAGGAATAACAAAAGAGGGGTGTTGACGACAGTGGTAGGCTGGGGTTAGGTGTGCTGCATGCGGTGGTGGTGGCAATGGCGGTAGCGCTGGAGGGTGAGGTGGAAATAAATTACTTTCTCGGCTTATTATTATACTGTGCGTAGACGGGTAGATGGGAGCGGAGAGGATCACATGGAAAATTGGAAAAGGCGCGAGAAAACTTTAACTGCCATCCCTTTCCGTCACAATTGGAGGGCCACCTTAATTAAATGGGGGGGGGGACTCGGGTCAACTGGCCAGGCTTATATTAAAACGACGGCAAAGGGCTCCGGAGAGTCCGTTAATTATAAGCCTTTTATTATAACAAATCCCTGCTCGCTACCACCCAATCCCCAAAACCCGCTATGCCACTCGAAATCCGTGGAAAGCACGAAGGGGTTTTTGACGTTTAACATAGCCGGGATTAAAATCGGAGCTTTTGTTTTCAGTACAAAATAATTTTACAATTAGCCGTCATAATGATTTTTATTATTACGAGTATGTACTCTGTTCTATATATATTTTTTTTTATAGATTAGAAAACCCTCGGGTTTCAAGATCATGAACTTTTTGAATCTTGAACACGAGCTGTAGAGAAAAAAAAATCAACTTTCAAGAAACGAACCATGGTTCAAATACGCTTTTTGGAAATGAATTGCACTTAAACGAACCACTACCAGAATCCGATTAAAGAAAACTCCTTTATTAATACACTAATAAATTTAAAAATTTTAGTAATTCTTTAAATTTAAAATCACCCAGTCACGTTATTCTTCAACTCTAGTTGATTCTTATTAAATGTACCATAATTGTCTATGATATTATTACATGTTTATAAACACATTTTTTAGGGAACCGCTAAGTATTATTGTCATATACATATAATGAGTATTATATTAAACAATAAAAATTAATCCAATTATTATTTTATATGCTGGTAAGTATGTTATTAAAATTGCAATCGTCAAGAGTGAAAGAAATAGATTCAATTTAACATGTTATCAAAACGCATTCTTCAAACATTACGTCTTGTAATATTTAGACAAAATAAGAAAACAAACAAAATATAACATTTTGATCAACAAACGTTAGCAAACAATTAAATGTAAATCAATTATATTAATTAAAATGGATCAATCGCAGTCCTACAAGAATTTACATGAACATAGATTGAACAAAGCCTTGATCCCTATGAATACATTATTATCGATACGATTCGGGTATTAGTCACTTTCTCCACTTATAACCAGAAGCTAAGGCAAATGATAATTTATTGAAGTATATTGCATTATCATTAACTGCGAATAATACTAGTTGATCCCTGATTATTTTTATCATTTTTATTATCATCATCATCATCATCACCATGAGAGAATATTAGTTTTTGATACGACGGAAAATCCCGCGATATTTTGAACGGTTGCAGAACATGTTCTATTTATTATTTCCCTCCCGTAGTTGTCGGCGACGTTTTTATTTTTTCCATCTCTTCACGGATGGATTACGAGATGGGTAGCTGCAGACTGTTACCTTAACTGCGACGATGGTTTTAAAATATGCGACGCACGTCCATAAAAACCACATGGTTAGTTTATGCGCGAATTTATCAATACTATCTTTATATATGACGTCAAACTTACGAAGTAAATACTGCATAGCCTGTCGCCGATAATAGGAATTTTTATCGCGCTAATCAAATATTGGTCGGTAGAGGACAGCGGGATTACGAATATGCTCTCGTGCTTGGTTTTTTTGTTTGGTAATCAAGTACCTATATATGTTCCTTGCAACTAAAACACCCAAACATTACGTACTTATAACACTGACGGTTAATCACAAGACGTTTTGCTTACAATTCGTAAAATTTATGTTGATTTGTCAGAACGTAGCGCAGATATAAACTATTTTAATTAAATCATTGTTCTCCTAGTGCATGTGTTGGATGTACCCTTCACTTTCTCAGAAACATCAAAACTCTTTGTACAGAGTGTCCGGTATGATTATAGCAAATTATCAAACAGAGAACAGTAAGTCCCATTTTTCCATTCCTACGTAGAAAACCCTCGTGGAAAGCGCTCGGGCGTTCCGCTAACGATGCAACTCATTAAGAAAGGCTTGAGTCCCGCCCTTTACCACCTCATCGTATTCCCTGAAATTCTCTTTTTCGACTAAAGGGGTGGTCGGTGCGCTGATATGTATAATTTAAATAAACCCTGCAACTCCCACATACAGACAGTGGCCTATCCATTCGTTTGACTCTCCCCCTCTCTTACCACTATCAAAGCCACCACTGTTGCCGCTACACTCGTTTTAAAACAAACACATATATCTCCTAATTGGTTGCCAACTTTAATTGCTCACGGCCACTGCTGTACAGATAAGTAAACATTATGTACGGGCGGTGTACATACAACATAAAACGCTCCCTAAGTCCCCCGCATCATTAAAATTTTCCTTTATAATTGTATTTCGTTATTTTTTTAGCCCACTACTCGCCGTCTACGCTACCATCGTACTAACAATGTTTGCATTAAACACACACACACACACACACACACACACACACACACACACACACACA
>NW_020272762.1:37031-260574 GCF_003268045.1 Sipha flava
ACACACACACACACACACACACACACACACACACACACACACACACACATATGTAGCACGCGCGCACCCACATACACGTGTACGTATACATTTTCGCGTATAATTACGCGCGCGCAAGAACCTTTGAAGGGAATCCGAGACGAAATGGCATTTCGACTTCACGTACTCATTTTTTCCTCCTTCCCTACACACTCGCCGACCAGTAAACAAGCAATATTCGCCGGACTCTGGTAATATTATAATCAACGAGTTTTGCGTTTACCCTCCTCTGCCAACACCACCTTTTCACCAAACTTGTATAAATACCTGCGTGCGATTGCGGGTTTCCCGTCGTAAAACAACAGAGCCACGAACAAACGAAACACGTAATTAAACTATTAATCGAAACTCGACGAGGGAGCAGACGGGAAAATAAAGAGACCAAGAGAGAGAAATGGTGAGCGAGAGATATGCACGCGATGTTAGGGATTCGAATAATAGAGAAACGAACGAGGCAAGAGAGAAAGAGAGAGAGAGAGAGAGAGAAACACACACACATAGACTAACAATCAAACAAATTCTGAGCTCCGTTGCTTAATATGCAAGTAATTAATTCCACAATAAACAGGCCTGGGCCGTTTTTGTCCGTTAATGAATTTTCTCGGACGAGTTAATTAGCGTCTTCAAAACACATGGTACAACATAATGCTAAATAATAATAGTAATATTATATATCCTGCAGCGTTTGCTAAATTAGTCGCTGCTAAATTAATTACGAACGCTACGAGATATGTTAGTCTATTTATGTTATATTCTGCTTCGATTGATATCAATCTTTAGTTCATCGAGTGCGGGCACATGACACGACTTATTTGTTGTATGGATAAAGTACATATATGTTAATCGTACGTACTAAGTATATATTTTTTTTTTATAGTAGTCAGCGTTCCAAGTAATTGAAGTCACTGCAGGAATAATAATCTTTTTTCTAATGTAATTACGGATCGTGCGCTTCCGAGAGAAACAATGGATAATATATATATATATATATATATATAATCTTTTCAGTTATTATAGTTTTAATTACTTCCATATAGAGTATTGGTGTTTTTAATCGAATACAAATACGAGATTAAATTAATGTAATCGTTACACTTTTGCAAAGGTCATTAGAAAATACCTTTGTAAATTAAAATGAAAAATTATTGATTTTAGAGCGTACTCTAAGTTTGTTTTGTTCATTATTCCACAAAGAATTAGATACGTTTAATTAAAGCTAATCCGAATTTATTACTATAGTGGGTAGATTTTATTGAATTAACGTATTACGTGTATTAATTATAATATTGACGAACAACTTAATTTTTATTTGTAATAGCGCATTCAACAGTTTTAATTCCTTTGCATGTTACATAAGGTATTATTCCCGTACTATAAGTATCTTCGACGATTACCTATATATATATATATATATATACATAAATTATATGGTACGTTGATCATTATTATTCATGTTGATTAAACATAAAATATAAATGTTAAACAGACCTCGTTTACTTTTGGAAAAAAGGATTTATGTACCTCGTAAATTATATTCGAATTTCTTTAAGCCTATCTGGTTGATAACATATACGACTCGTACAGTGAAATGCTGTGATTAGGTTGACAATGTTAAGTCCACATTACTCAATGTTTGGCAAAGTCAAGTTGGCTGTTAGTCAAAAAAATAACAATAGTTTTCAAATTCCTTAGGGCTTAACGTTTTTCTGGACACAATCCTTCGTTATTGGTTCTATTCTCTATTCTGAACTCCCCCGCATGTGCGGCGTACTATATACTACCGTATACCATACCATGTGATCGGAACTCAGTCGTAACACGGGACGAAACAAAAACGTTATGACTTATAAACGTAATAGCCAAAATCAGCTTTTACAAGGAAAAACGTTTTGCGGGCCGACAGTTATAAGGTTATTTGTCATTCGGAAGGTGTGTCCGGACGCTGTCCGTTTAAAGGGAGAAACACCGGCTTCCTGTCCCTGCCTAATCCATTCAACGAGGATTCCCCGGGGTGTCATCCGCTTTCTAACAACTCGATTTTTCAAAAAAAAAAAAAAAAAAAAAAAAAAAAGAAAAGAAGAAAAAAAAGAAAAAATTTAGAAGAAAATAGTAGAAGTTTGCAAAAACGGTCATCTCCCAAAGGATAATTCGATATATAAGGGTCAGCAAGCGAGTACGCGTTGTGTTCAATTCCGCTTATTGCATTCTAATGCTTGTGCATCGATTTAAATGTCGCCCGTAGGCCATAATAATGCAATAGCATTAAGGCCGTATAAAAATGGACGACTGTTGTTGCTGGAATATTATTAACTTAGTCGGATCGATTTATTTGCACTAGACCGCGCATTATTGTATAAAGAAAATCGAAACGATTTTGCGTCGATGAAAATTAACACGTTTGGTTTTGCAAAAACCCCGGAAATGACGTGGGTTGCAATTTGATATGCAAGTAGGTATAATAAGCGTTCGTTTTATTTTCAAACATTTTAATTGATCTTAAAATAATCTAATGCGCATTTAAGACTGAAACCACATATAAATATATTAATAGTTAATGTCAATGCTCGTCTACCGCAATAATCATCAGAAATAATGCATTTATCTCAATTTTTTTTTTAAGTATTGATCTACATTAAAATAATGAATTGAATTTTGGGAGAACTGGAGGTATAGAAGAGAAGCTCCCGGCGATTGAGGTCATCAAGGCTTATAGGATCAATTAAAAAGTTAATCCCCACCGGCCAACTAACCGTTTCATTAATCCAAATAATCCTGAACAAATACCTTTTCATCTTTATGAACGTTTACTTGGGTAATGTATAGACGGCTAATGATTAACGGGCGGCAAGTAAGAAATATGAACAAATATTGTTCGATGCACAGACCCCGGAGGAGCATGGATATATTGGTTCGTCTACCGTCTGCTTGGTTAATTCAAGAAAACTATTTAATTCCCAATGTGTATTAATAATGGTTTATTAAACCGGTGTTGGTGAGTTGATTCCCGAGACTTAATTTATGTATTAGTTGGTTCCCGGGCTTATTTAAGGCAGGTATGAATTGATTCTCAAGTATCAACGAACAATTTCGGCCTATTAGTATTACCCAGGAGATATCACAACGAGATTAGCCAAACACTTGGAGTCTCCCAAATTTTTTTTTTTTTTCGTGATTTCATAATTTGAATTATGGTAATATGATAATTTATTTATTTTCCAGAATGTACGCTAATAACAACTGCTGTTTAAAATTAATTGTCATAAACTCTTAAACGATAAAATTCTATAAAATACCATTTTTTTTCGTTACTGATATACAACAATATAATACCTAAGGGGATCCAACTCGTACTTCTTAATAGGCACGGAACAATTCACCCGTATCGATACAGATAATTAGGTACCTGGGAATCAACTCATACGCAGCCTAATAAACGGCATAAAATGTACCATGTGTACTTACAAAAACGCATTAAATATTAAAAATAACACATCAACTGCAATTGATACGAACATTTTTCTTCGACGTGTTAATTTATAATTAATCAGTTATTCCGATGAAATTGATACATTATGGTTCCCTATTTATAAACAAGCATTTTAATAATATTTAAGGGTATGAATCTTAGTTATACAAGTTTTGCTTGGAATTTTTATTGAGCGACATTTAAGTCCAATTCTACCAGAATAAATATTTAAATATTTGGAATCAAACATGCTCTTTTTGTGAACATTTAGATAAAATAATCAAATTAAAACATTTAACTAAATTATTACATTTTTTTTTTTTTTTTAATGATATCTGTTAGAGCTTCGTAGAATGTAAATATGGAAATAAAAGGAAATCATATAACTAATAGAGGAAATGTAATGTTATTTCTTCTGTAACGGGTATTACCTAAAGGGCGATAACTGATTTTTATAATTGGTAAATAATAATTTAATTTTTAAAGTAAAAAATTAAGTAGGTATAGGATATTATAATATACTATATTACATTTACGTCGCATATTAAAGTGTAATTGTAAATATTTTTTATTCAAATTTCATTTTAAGCGTTAAGATCAAATATTTTATAATAAATGCTATTTTGATGTCAAAGATGTTGGAAAGAAATAAACAAAAGATTTGATTTCCATTATATAACTTTTTATTACAGTACATTCTACTTTTTTTCTTTTTTTTTTTTTTTTGTCAAAAATAAAAATACAATAAATTGTGTTTCTTCCGCGTCTTAAACGTCCCCGAAACGTAACACACTATAATGCATTCGTCACAAACGGATTTTAAACGCGTACATATACGCTCATACAAATATTGTACAATCGCTAGCTAAGCAAGCACTTTTATCCATTCATACGAGCTAGTATTAATATACACAGTGTTTAAATGTATATTGTGTGTGTACGCCTGTATGTAATGGTGTGTACGCAGGGAAGACGAAAAAAACTACTCGTACACAATTCTCTTCACTCGATCTATTTAATATGTATCAAATGTATATTCTGTGGGAACCTCGATTTCCAAACGACGTGCATTTATTATTGAAAAAGAGTATTCTTCGGTTTAGGGATACACACACATATATATATATATATATATATATATATTTTAATAAAACATAAATGGGGAGCTATTATTTTCTCGATATTTTATTATTGAAAAAAAAAAAAGCTAAAAAAATAATAACCAGAAATGACTTTTGGGCGTATTTGCGTGAGGGGAATAATTCATGTTGCATTAGTCCTGCTGTTGCTGCAGCTCAGTTCTCATACATCCCTAAGTCGAAACCCTCGAGAACATAAGGAACACGTGTATATCGTCGTCCGAGAAAACGAAGGATATTAAATGCGCACGAAACGCAGTATGAAACGCGGTGGATAACCGTTTCTCGTGAAACCAATTTAATATTGAGGGATTTTCAATATTCGTTTATACCGATGCCGGACACCGGCTTACACCGGGGTATTGGGAGGAGATGACTTTTGGTTTGGACAGATGAAAGACCTTTTTCTAATACACTCTATCGCCGTTTACGCGTACCAATACATTATTATGGTATACAAATATATATTGTACTTGTCATTCTTATACATTGTACACATCTATATAAATCAATTAATTGTCCCGTGTAGTATGTAAGAGAATAACTTGAGAACAGCTTGACCGATTGAACTGATTTTTTTGTTGTATCCGTAGTTATCTGGACAAGATTTGTACGAAAGAAAATTTTTATAAAGTCTACGGAATAAGTCGAACATTTGTCACTAATAATTATATGATACATGACGTCTTCGATGGTTTGTGTGCGATGGATTCCAAATTCAATGCATCAGCTGCACGAGTTGCGCATCTACAGTCGTGTCTTAAGGAATCACACCTTTAACTGATTTAGATGAAATTCGTTACAGAGGTGGATTGTACCTTAGAAAAGGGCATAGGCTACCTTTTGTCGCGAAAAAAGAAACACCTGATTAAACCTGAACGGGCAACTGTTGTTTTTTTGTTACTATAACAACTGAAGAAACTGAAAAAGGAACCCCGCCGTCACACACCTGAGTGCGCACCTAGAAAACGGTGAACGCATATATTTTACTGAAAATAATTGTCTACAGCTACGAAATAAAACAGGGTTGAAAGAGAACTTCAATCAGATCATGGCAAGAAACAAAGCTCAAAAAAACAGAACAAGAGAGATTCGTGCACAAGTATCTTGAGAATAGCGCCATGAACGTTTGTGATAAATAATATTGAGAACATGGATTGACAGCGCCATTGACAGCTCATAGTCACATTTAGAGCACGGGATTGAGAGATAATGTGAATCAGCCGTCCATTAACATGTGCATCATTTGTTAGTATTAAGTTTGAATATGCGCCAGGCATTAATTCTTTGCGCATTTTAAAATTACTGTCGGTGCAATGATCAAAGTATACCAATTTTGTCAGGCGTTAATATTCAGCAACGAACAACCCGAAATGTGTTGCGCATCGGGAAAAGTTATACTTCGTTATACTTTTTACTCCGCCCGAGCTTTTAAAGTTACTTCTTGCTGGTCAATCAGACGAATTATCTTTGTGCAAAACACGCAAATTAATTTCTTCCTTCCAAATTACGTCATATAGAACAACCAACATTTGCGGTTTCACAACAGATGAACGTAATATTGAAACCATACGATTGGATCGTTGATATCATCGCCTATTGATGACCTGAAATTTCTCCAAATCTATTTTATGGGCAATTGTGAAGAACGCGTGATAATAACTTGGTGCCAGTATAATTTTGTCGAACAAGGCGAAGAGAGAGCAATTGTGGGAGCGTGGGAAGATTTCGTAGAAATTCCTAATCAATTTATTTAATTGTTTTAAATAGTGTAATCGCAATTAATAAATGACAATTATCAAATATCAAATCTTCAGGACTTTGCTGTTCAGGAGGGAAAATTTTTTTGGACCCGAACTACCTGAACCGTTAAAAAATGTCTTAAATTGTTCTCATAGAGATCCAAAACATCATTTGTATAATTCGACTGTTCAAATGACATCGTTTGATGCAACAGAAATTAAGCATGGAAACTTTAAGTCAACATTTTAATTCAAGGTAAATTTTACCATTTGGCTGGTTCTCTATTACCCAATAATCCAGTAGAAGTTTTTATGTAATAAATTTCACGGGTGATTCAGATAATGAAATAAAAAAGGCGTTTTTCTGTTGCTCCTGATATCGATATAAAATATTGTTTGATTTACAAAACTACGATAATAATATTTTTTTATTTGCTAACAGTAATCCTGCCTGACATAAAGATAAACATTTATTCTCATGGAAGAAGTTAGATAATTTAGCTAGTATAGCATATACGCGTACATTATAACAGGTCATGAGTCATAACATGAGATATGGCGAACCGTATATTTATAAATATACACATAAAAAGAACGAGAGAAAGAGAGAAGCCTAAATTAAATATAATATGTATGCGTTATATATTCTGTTGTTCTGGACCCCTCTCTTCGACGAGACCGATAACACGCAATATGTAACTAATAATTTTACAGTCGGAACACTAAATAGGTGTACCCGAAATCTCGAAAGTTGTAAATTGGGAGGAAAAAAGAGGGTAACAAGAGAGCAGCGGCGACGGAGATGGGGAAAAAACTTCGGAGCGAACGATCGCATTTATACACCGGTACACGTTGGCGTACGGCTGTGTGCAGAGTGAGGGGGGGGGGTTCCCGATCGGGAATTCGTACACATATACGGACGCAAAACAAAGGGTTATGTATTGTTACACACATATTCAATTTGGAAAATGGCTACCCAAGGAATAACCCGTCGCTTTTTCTTCCTCTCCCTCCCCAGGGCCAAACGGTCGGTTTTCATTTCCACGCGTTTTCTACTCTTCGGCGCGCACGATTTATTTAACACCCGTTTTCCTAACGTCGGATGCATTATGGAACAGAAATGTTCCATTTTCTTTCTTTACGAGTGACACGCGACTACTGTATACTGCCGCACGGCAATGCTGCGCACGGTATGTGTGCATAAACAACGTACGGCCAGGGCTGTAGGATTTGATTTTTAATATTCACACGTCTGACTTACCGTTTTCTACTATGTTCAACATCGTCGCACCAGTCGGATATTTTACAATATCGTATTTTCTATGGACATCCATCCCAGGCGTCCATTATTGAAATTGGTGCCCATCTGAAATCGAAAAATGTGAATGTTAGCGTCATTTAACGTGATCAAGTTATAGATTTTTTTTTATCTTTACGATCTCGTTGTTATAATAATAATAATTATTATTTTCAATATACGTCATTAAATAAATTTATGAAACACATAAAAATAAATTATACACCAAATGTATCGCAGCATACCAGAGTTATTTATATATATATATATATGTGCGTGTGTACCGATTGGACCAATTCAACATCCAAAGAATATTTTATAATGTCGAGTTAAATCTCTAGATTTTTTTTTTTTTGCATTTCGTCGAGAACGTGCCGATAATCACGAAGTTCTTTTTTTCCGACTTCTAAATAATCAAAGAAATCCCTAGGCTAAAAAAAAAGTTTTTACAGTAATTCCCTATGCAGAACTCGTTTTAAGGTTAAATTGTCCACCTGTTCCACCGATAAAAAAAAAAAAAAAAAAAAAAAAAAAAAGACCAATATTATTTCTTCTTCCCGACAGCAATTTTTCCCTCATACGTTCGTGTATACTTGTGTGTGTATTCTTGTCTGCATGTATATTGTATGTATGTGTATGTACGTCTGCGTATGTGTTAGTGCGTGTGAGCGTGTGTTCAAAATATAATGAACGCATTTTATTTCAACAAAAAGGCACGTCTCGATGGTACACTCAATCAACTTCAATTCACCACCACCGACGGGCGTCGGCATTTCCTCGGCCTTTCCCTGTGCCGCCGCTGATTGCGAACCGAGCACTCGTTTGCTTCATTTGCCTTTACATAAAACCTAACCGCATTATAATCACGTATGCGCGTGCTCTTCACTACCAACTGCTACTCCGATAGTATATAGAGTGCGAAATAAAATACGAATATTTTTATTTTTTCCTAAAAACGGATCATCTTTATCCATAAACACGTATACTACACATACGTGTATATATTCGTAGTGTATACGTGTGTGTGAGTGAATGCAGACGTACATTTATATAAAATCTGATTTTTAAGAACGACTAATGAAAGAAAACCTTTTCATGGTCGATTTGGTGTGCACCTCAATAAGAGGTTCGATGTCCCCCTCGCTACAGTTATACTCGTTGTTGTAAAATATATACATCGCATCGTATCTGTATTTGAAACGAATTTAATACTATATACAACGATGGCGATATGTAATGACAACAACAACAACAACAACAACAACAGTAACAATAATAATAATGTAGATGGGTGACCGTCGACTTGGGAGGGGACGAGAGCATGGCTGCAGCTGATAGTTTATCCACGGTCTCCTGAACCCAATCAACAGTCCCTTTTTGGCGGAAACGAAGGGCAATCGTTTCATTATGGTTCATTGTCGGCGGCGGTCGATAGGCAATCGTCACAATTAGGTCGTCCTTTGAGAAACGTGTTTTTACCCGCTCCGTCTCAATCAGTACGGAATTTATATAACACGAAGCACCCTGCAGTCCTTCGTGAATCCGATGTGAATTTTCAATTTTCGACCTTTTTCCGTTCTACACACACACACATAAAAAAAACTCACAACTATGTACATAAGAAACAGTTTAATTCTTGCAGTAGTGATTTCATCAAAAAGCACATATTTTACTCTTAATTTAAAATGGGAACAATACTTTTATAATGTTTTTTAAATTACACTGGATTCGTGATGTTTTTTTTTTTGAATTATAAATAAATGTAAAAATCTTAAATAAAACTGATTGCATTATAATTATTAGGTTATATTATTAATTGTTTAATAATTTACACCATTAATGAAATTAAACAAGTATCAGTTCTACACAAAATTATATTTTACTATATTCCGAGAGAATTTATCGAGTTCAATTATATAAAAAAAGGAGTATTTTTGGACTGGTTTCATTCAATTAGATTTAGAACAATGTTAAATTTGGAAGAAAGACAATTCTATAAAAGGTAGTGTGTTACATTATATTATAGTTATACATTATTCTTTTTATGTTACCAATTCCATTTTTGAATCCTAAATAGATATACAATATACTAAAGTATAATTTTTTATGTTAACACAATAACACCTTAGCTGAGCAGAATATTTTATTTGTATTGTGTAGAACGTTAAAACCGTTTTTAATCTAATGGTGTATTAAACACAAACTTGTAATAAATGGGTTCATTTTCGATTTAGGCGTATTCTTTGGTACAAAAAACTAAATGTGCATCGTCATAAACATCCGGGTTAATTAAATGAGTCTAATGGGGGTTTTTCCAGGAATACAATGGCCACCCAATGCTTGAAAATGGTAAACAGATGGTATAAAACCAAGTAGAAATCTGTAAGTGTTTTATATAAGAATAGCGAAAAAGAAAATTACCGAACATAATTATTCCACAGGACGTGGAGCAGTAAATAAGTTAGAAACTGATGGAACAAATATTTCAATAAACAGTCGCACTACCGCGGCCGTCGTATGGACGTGTCGACATTTGAATATTGAATTAAATCCATTTGAAAATGTAGGCATCCCATAAATGGACTCTAATTATCGTATTAAAATCATGTATACGGGGTGGGTTTGAATAAATCAGCAGAAATCTACCGCAATAATCTAGCCTAACCAACAGCGGTCAAGATGAATTCAAAATCGTTTTAGTTTCAATGAAAACCTATTCCCCCTTTTTAGACCTAGGATAACATTTTGAAAAGCATAAGTTGGTAGTTTAATTTTTGAAATGACTGAACAACACGAAATGGAACAAGGGATAAAATTGATGTATCATTCGTTTAATGAATAACAGAAAAAAAAGACTCCCTAAAGCACAGTAATAATTTTGATGAAAGCACCTCTACATTTATATGGCAACGACTCTCACTCTCCCCCACAGTAGCGAACAATCCGAAAAAAAAGCCATTAGGTTTTTAAAATTTAATGAAATGTTTATAATTAAATATTACATAGTTGTGTTAGGTGTTCAACAGCAATGGCGCCGGGTTTCCTCGATTAATTTAAAAAATAATAATAATGGAATTGGATTTCCCTCACTCCGCCGCTTCCACTAACTCATTTTTTTAATGAATTTTATAGTGACGTACAATGCGTACGTTGTGATGTTTGAATTTTGCTGACTGTTATTAATTCTTTTCAAGACTCATCGATCTGATGAAACCTTTATTAATATGGGATTTAAAAAAATAAATAAAAAGAGGAAATGGAATAGGAGCTCGTCGGAACAGACTGGGGAAGACCGGAAATTAGCGACGGAAACGCCTTTGGGTACCACCAATGCAAAAGGGGTGGAATCCGTAATGTATATTTGGGTGTTTATGTGCGTGTGCGTGTATCATGCGTGTGTATACGTTAGGTATATATTATGTTTGCATGCGACCAATCAAATATAAAAACACAAGCGGTGTAACGCTAAAGCGTATAATATTGGAACTTAATTTTTAATTTTGTTCTATGAATGATGATGAGGTTTACGTGCATAAATAATCATCGACCAAAAAGTTGTCTGGGTAGTTTAGTACATAAACGTGTATTAAGCCGCGTGTGCTCAAGTGAGTACAACGTTTTGTTTTATTATGAGGAATGTTCAACAAAAAAAATTAATGATATTTCGGAACTATAAATTTAAATTTCAGTAAAATCATGTTTGTTTGATTTGTGTAAACGAATAAATTTCGAGTTCACGACCAACTAATTAGGTATACACGATACGCTCTACGGCATAGGTATTGATAATGTATTAAGAGTAAAACAACACAACTCGAGTAGGAATAAAGAATAATAATAATAATAATAATAATAATAATAATAATAATAATAATCATACCAAAATAGTAGCGAATTTCCTACGATAAATCATCCATCCCTTCTAACTTTTAATATAACCTATGATTGATGGTGACAAAATAAAAACACATTTTTCGAAAAACATTAAGGTTTTACGTAATAAAAGTAATCGAGGCCAAACAAAATACACGAAAAACTTGGCCAATTTGCTTAAGTGTTTTCTTTCGCGTAGTAACACCCGGAGCGTACGACGTACATAACACTCGTATTATAACACAGTACGCATACACCGACGGTTGCCTTTAGACTACGGTGTATAGTACAGTTTCAAGGGCGATTTCAGATTAGGGCCGAGAGAAAACTCATCGATATTCTGGTGGAATTGATTTCGATCGAAGCACGACGGATGTGCGACCGCGGACGAACACGTAGCCGATATTGAAGTAATTTTATGTTTTTATTTTTTTTAAAAACGTTTTATCTGCATTCGTGAGTGTACGCGGTTAATTGAATTCGAAATCAGTCGACACACTATCAGTAATTAGAAAAAAATAAAATAAATAAATAAAACGCCGTCAGTGAACGCCACTCTTGAAACACGCGTTTAAACATGCATTGAAATATACGTATATACGAGTACGTAAACGCGTTTATCACGGGTCGGATAAGGCGGCGGCGGCGTGCTTCAGACCGGCAGGGTCTGGGAGCGGGAGGGGAACAATGAATATTGCACGGGATTATTGGTAATCCCACTAAAAGCGTCAGTTTGATCAAATTTATGCTGTCCCGCTCGTGCGTCCAATTCGCAATTAGCCGGCACACGTTTGGCGCGCGCGCGCCACCCACCCCTACCTCCACACCTTCAACCCGCACCGATCGCCGTGCGTTCTATCCTGCACCGCCCCACGCCACCTCGTCCGGCGGTGGAAGATCTCATTCGTCGTAAAAGCTTTTGCCGGGCGGAAAACCCATTCGTATTGTTCATTAGCGTTGATGAAAATAGCTTTTCCACCGAGGCAATCAATCCAAAAGAGAGCGAAAGACTGAGAGCGAGTGCACGGACGCGCGCGCGCTCGCGCTCCCGTGTATGTGTGTGCCCGAATGAACGGGATAGAAAGAGACCGGTCGGGACACGGAGGAATGGGCGGAGAGAGTATTGATTCTCCTAGCCCCCAGAATTAATTTGTAGAGTGGTTTGCGGTTTTTTCCTCCCCACCGTCCACCACCACACTATGTATACACCGAGTGTGTGTGTGTGCGGGCGCATACGAACGTTCCCCTTAAACGATATTGCCGCCGGTTCCATTTATTTATGAGTCCGATCTCTAAAGTCTAAAACATTGTATACATATACATATAAATATATATAGATGTGAGCATACGAGTGAGCAAGCGAATGAGTGAGTGGGTGTGTGGTGTGTGTGTGTTCGGACGAAGGGAGACGGCACAGGAGATAAGTCTGAATGCTGCT
This sequence comes from Sipha flava, assembly GCF_003268045.1. Classification (NCBI taxonomy): domain Eukaryota; kingdom Metazoa; phylum Arthropoda; class Insecta; order Hemiptera; family Aphididae; genus Sipha; species Sipha flava. The sequence continues at coordinate 50,026 of NW_020272762.1, forward strand.
CGTGGAGGCGCTTCTAAAAAGAAAAACACGGGTTTTCCACTTTGGCATTGTGTTAATGCGCTGTCCGCTGCACACACAAAATGCGAAATGCATTAGAAAAACTCTCCTTCCATCCACCTCCCGAAATCCCCTCATCCCTATCTCTCTATCGTTCTTACACACACATACAAGCGCGCGCACTCCATCGTCACCGAGTCGTCTTTCTCGTTCTACTCTCTCGCACACGCCGGCGGCGGCGGCGGCGGTTCACTCCGTGCGCGACGTCGTCCCTGTCACATTCAATACTCTCGAATTCCGTTAAAAGATTCCATTTACTTTTATAGTTAATGCCTCTCTCTTGTTCTGTGTTTATCTTCGCCCTTCCACCGCTCTCGTTCTCCCCGTCGTTTTATTACCTCCGATACATTAGCTTAGCGTCATTACGCAAATTCCGATGCCCGAAAGCTTTTTAAAAGCTTCGTGTTTTCGTTCGAGTTTCTTAAGACGACGACTGACGGGGAGATGACTGCGCTGTGAAAGTAGTGGTATACACCCTATATATAAACTACACAACGGGAGTGGTGCCGTTCTTGTGTGCATGTACATGCTGTGTGTGAGTATGGAATGGTGATGGGCAAGGGGGGAATGGTACTGATGGAAAGGACAATGGTGAGAGAAGAACCTTTTCGAGTTTAGCCAATCCAATCGGATTCGATTTTGATTCTCTGTGTCTTTAGTCTTTCCAAGACCGAAAGCTTTTGGGAAGTCGTAAAAATTTCTCTTACGTATATTATATAAACGGTATGAACGTATTAAATAAACGCCGAACGCGAGAAATGTAGAAAACTGTTCGAGATTTATGTGTATTTTCGTATTTGTCAGAAAATACGACTTAAGTTGTAAATCTATACAGACTTCCGAAAAATACCATCCGATAGTACTCCAGATAGAGAAATGCTGTTAGATTTCCAGTTAGATTGACAGATACTAATTTCAATACGCAAAAATATTTATACATGCAGGTACTTGAAAAAATATACTATTCGATTGTAAGATAATAATATTAAATAAAATAAGCATACGACTACCAAAATGAGCGGTAATCATTAATTGGAAATCTAAAATGTATTTAGAAAACGATAATACATCAAAATGATTTAAGTCAATACTTTCTTACTATTGTTAGGATTCGTGAACACATTCGCGTATTGATATTTCAACGTGCCTTTATATGGTTGTCTACTACTACTGCGTGCAAGTATGAAATATGAACATACGTGCAACGGGTACAGAAATGATGGAAAAAGTACGTTAGCTACGTCTTAACGCATTACAAATGATCTGCAATGCCGATTCATTTCTTGGCACATAAAAAAACAATAATGTCACCGCAGCGAGTTGTCGTATAAAGAATAGGGGGTTATGATATGATGGAAATTTCCAAAGTTAATGTACTCAATACAAAAAAATGTGCAATCGACAGTTGTTCGATGATTTCATCGAAATATATGTGATGAGTAGTGTGTTCGATAGTTCGTAGTCGTTATTTTAAAGTCAAAAGATCGAAGTGGATTTCGATGTGTGTAGTGTATACGCGAATGGAAATCGGTTAAACTTACTGTTGGAAACGTTTGCGCAAGAATGGGTAAAACGTGTGCTGAGCATAGGTAAATATATAAACCTAAAGCGGTTTTGAAAAATATAACCGAAAAAAAGTTCTCGGCAACACGAGGTGAACCTTAAGCGGTAATACGGTTACGACGAAGAGCGTATCAATCGGGGGACACTTCGTCGGCGTTATTGAAACGTTCGTGCGAGCTGGGCCAGCCTCCGCGCGTTTTTTTTTGACTCGCGCCTCGTCTCGGGAGCGAACGTCTCAAATATCCTGTACAACACACGATCACCATTGCAGCAGCGGAATTCGATGTGCACTCGTATTACGTTATTACTATTTCTCTTTCTCTCCGTGTGCGCCGTCGAACATACACATACATTATCCGCAACAATATCGTTACTATTATTTATTATGACGAAATTCGTGATTTGCACGGCGTGCACGTGACAGGCCAGAAACACGTCATGCGATATACGACGCCCGTGCTGCTGCTGCTGCTGCTGCTGCTGCTGCACCGACTTTGGTGTATCGACTTCGGGGTTAACGGCGCGGATACTGCGGCGGGGGTGGACGCGAAGAGACGTGCGGCGACGGTGCGCGCAGTGTACGCGATTTGATTGAGAAAGAACACACGGGTTGTCCGGCGGTGGCGATACGGGCTCGGATATAATATATCCGACGTGGCGGGGACGAGGGACACGGGGCTGCTGCTGCTGTAACGGCCAATTTTCCGTCTGGACCGGCCCGCTATCATCCCCGGGATAAACCGCGCGGAAAATTGGGAATTCGATTGGAGTGCCGCTGCGTGTATGCGTGTAGCAGTGCGCGCGTGTGTACAGTTCGCCTCTCGTAATGTCGGGAGGGTGCGTGTGTACGCGCGCGCGAGGTATATTATATACGGCACGGCAATTTCGGAACTGTCCCGAGACCGATAACGCGATATTGTCTGTCAAAAACGGAAACAATTTCACAAACAAAAAAAAAAAAAAAAAATAAAAAAAAATAAATAAATAAAATACGTATACGCGTAGCCGTTTGGGTTTGTTTTTTTTTTTTTTTTAACCGAGAACGCTATTCGTATATATATATATATGCATATAGGTAATACTATACGCGCACCGTTGCGCGGTGACGTCTTTTACTTTTATTTATTTTTCTGTCCGTTTTACGGGTGTTTTATGTATTCACGAGGATTTTACGGCTAACGTATTTTGGGCGTGCGCGCGCGTGTGGTTAAAGCTGTCAACGCGACTCTCCCAAAGGTTCGTACCGCGCGAGCCTACGCACCGTTTAAGACCATCATACGAGTGGTGCATGCGTAATTCGTATATTTCTTTTTACCGTTGTCCCGCGTTCGTTAGCATAATTATATTTACACTATAGTTTTCGAACGCGCTTAATTTACTGTGAGCTGTACCGTTGCAGAAATTAGAATTAATGATTGCACGAGATCTTGCGGCAGCGCAACAACGCGGTGGCACGAGAAAAAAAAAAGAGAAACATACATTTTTACACTGTGTTTTATTATTGCGACGTATTATACTCTATTCTTACAGCCATATCGACGATGTATTTGAAAAAAATACATTTCAAATTAAACTCGTTATACCCATTGCGAAAGTTCGCAATAGACAATTTATTTATGTAATAGAAAAATGTAGGTGCAATCGAATCAATACATAAACACATTTTTACAAATCAATAAATTAATATAAAATCGAAAATTGAAAGACATATCGAAATGACAGAGAGTGTTTATTAAAATATATGTTTCGCAGCATTAGGATAAACTATGTATGAGAGGGTGTAATTATTACATAAAATCATTTTAAAGTGCTTCCTTCCAGACAATATTAGCTACAATAAGTAATAATATTAGTATTGTTTGTGAGTTGTTTATTGTTATATCAATTGGTAAGAACCAATGAGAATGCAGTATTTGGAAAAAATTTAAAGCAAAGTAGATTGTGCACATATAACTTTCCTCGAACTCAACGAATTTAAGCAGTTAATAGCTCAAAAGAAAGATCAGGAACCACTTAGTGTCCTTAAACTTGGGTTAACAGCCTACGTTAATTAGAACTTTAGTTATAGAGGTTTGAGTGAGAGAAAATATTGAAAAATCTTGAAAAAATTGAATGTAAAGTCGATTGTGCATGCATAACTTTCCTCAAACTCAATGAATTTAAGCAGTTAATAGCTCAAAAGAAAGAACTTGATCTACTGAGTATTTTGAGGGTGAAACGATCAAGATCCATTCATTAGAAGAGAAGCTATAAGAATTTGAATTACTTGAGTGAATGTGCCCCATAAGAAATGTACAGGGAAGGAATCGTGTTGGTGGGAGTTAAGTACATTTCAATGATTGATGACATATCAGTGCCTAAATACCTTTCATTAAAAAAAAAAAAAAAAGAAGAAGGAAATCGACCGGATAGAAGGGCCATAGTCAGATAGACTGACTTTAGTTTTCATAAATTTTTTTTTAAATATATAAGATTATGTTATATTATAAAACCGGTAACAAAAATAAAGATTAATTCGTGCGATATACTGATACTCGTAAATCTATTTATACGATAAAAGAAACTATTTTTTGCTTTCTTGTAATTTGACCCCGCCTTTTTCACAGTTAATATTTTTAGAATGATTTGTTTATTAAATAAAAAAATCAAATATTACAAAGTACTAGGTATACATTCTCGTAGCGCTCTACAAATATTGAAATAACAAAACTAAAATAGACACGTGATTCGGTTTGAATCCATTAGTATTCAACTCACTGTTGTATCTACACTAAATTTTACACTGTCACACCAACCGTATAGTTGTACCCGCTGTAGTGGAAATCTCGTTAGTCGTTGGCACTTATAAATAACAATAAGTAACGCGGCAAATCAATTACGAGCAGATAATTATTTTTTTTTAACCACGTATAGGAACGAAAGCGTTTTTTAAAACGAATTCAACATTAAATTATTGTTTTTAAGATACAATAAATAATCTATCGTTATTACATATTGTACGTAACAATAATTTCAAATTTGTTTCATAAATACACCACTAAATGTTGAAATGCCTGGTTAACCACACGTACGTTGGTATAATTCTCGAATCGATTTACCTTCCAGTATGACGCAGAACCACTAGCTAAATTGTGTTAAATTATACTTCCATTATATCAATGTATACAGTTAACATGATTTCGTTTCAAACGTTTCACTTAACCAACTATTACATGACAACAAAGCAAATTTGACTAACATGTTAAGACGGTAATTTCTACCGTACTTAATAAAATAATCAAAGCTGAAAATGTATTAATATTAAATAAAATCGCTGTAACTAAAATATAAGTTTTCGTAACACGATTAAAGAATTTTCTGACGAAATGGTTTCGGAGTTTAAAAAGGTTAATTCAAAAAACTGAACGGATTAATCAACTTGGTGAAGTTCTTCTTTTAAGAGGTGTAATTTATTTTCTTTAGGGTCTGATGAGTTAATTGGGAAGGGATTACTTATTAATGAGAATTGTGTTGTATCAAAGTTTATTACGCAAAGTACGATGAATATGAAAACGAATATTTTAAGACATTCTAAAATATTACTTTTTTTTCATGTAGGGATCTACATACGACGGTGCACGTGCATATAAAGTGTATAATACCCGTGTATATATAGTACATTATACTGAACCCAGGATTAAGAAATTTCAGGGCTAAGAGATCAATAGTATTCAAACATTCTACAAATATATACCGATTTATATATACGTACATTCTAATTATCACGAAGATATATTGGCTGATTGAAATTCCGTTCGTTTACCGTGTAGGGATACTAGGAGCCAAAACTTATTGTTTACACATTTATTCGACGAGGGCGGTTTAATGTAAATACGTAACATCACAACTCGAAAATATAAAACAAATTTATCTAACCTTTCGGTTTTGCAAAGTATTTAAAGCGCGGCAATAACTATATATAGCAATGCGTGGGCATTAAAATTAGTTAAAAATAAAATAGTACTCATATTAATGATTAAATTTGTGTTTACATTCTGTCTTGGAAGTTTATGAGCTAAATACAACATTTATAAATTATTAAATCTTTTAAAAAATCTGTTTGTCCATCAGATATTATATACTTTAATCCGACTTGTATATTATTAAATATTAACGGTTCTATTTAATTAATATTCCATGAACGTTACGTCAGAAATTATTAATTTTTAAACTTATTTTGTCGTATACCTATATTCAGCCAGAACTCAACTTCTGTCAGGAGCGTTATTTAACCAAAACAAACAATACAATTGTCTTTGTCAATACACTTTTAAAGGTTCGCAAAGTGGTTATCTATATCTCTCAAAAGTTTAAAAAGTAGAAAAAAATAGTCGGAAACAGTAGTAAAATTAAAACAATAATAATTAGTAAACATTAACAAAATAATAACTATTTTTAACTGACCGAAAAAGAGTCGTTTTGCTAATGGTAAATTATTTATTTTTAACGCGACCAAGATTCATAGACAATACACCCTACACGTATATATTTCTTCGAAAAAACACAGAAATAATTATTGAAAATCAACAGTGTTATTTAAGAATATGAACTGTGAGTGTAGTGTCTTTTTTGGATTATGCGAGAAAAATTTTCGACAAGCTCCTAGAAGGCATATTTTGTATGAGTTTTTAGGAAGACATCCAAGGCAAACAGATCCAGTCAAAAATGTATGACTATATTGTAGTAATTATAAGAAAATAACAGAAATAATAAGTCGTTTGGTATAACCACAGAAACCAAACAGTTTATCATAGATGTTTTTAGACCCGATTCTTAAACGAGCCAGAGTGAAGAATTAATCAAATATTCATTACATTCAAATAAGTAATGGAAAAAAAATGTTTTTATAAAACCATATTGATTTGTTTGTACAATTTTCATAAAATTAAATTGATAAACAGGAAAACACCTAGTGTCCTTTCGTTCGATGGCACTTACTCTCGGATACTTCGCATCGTTATGCTGCTGGGTACAAAAACGCGCTTGATTATAACAAAGAAAGGAGAGGGGGAAGGGGTAGAAATGTGCATTGAGTTAAGAACGCGGCTAATGAAAAACAACTGCAAAGGTTATTATTGTGCGTACGTATTACAATGCGCAATTTAATGATGACGGTATAAAGTTCAATCTTACGGTATACTTTGCGAATATTGTAATTGCATGCACAAAGCGGTGAGTAAGCGCTCTGTGTGTACACAATTACAATATTTGCGGAATTCCTTCGTTTTTATTTTATTTTTTATTTTTTATTTTACTTTTAATTATTACTATTTAAAAGAAACTCCGAGAGGCGGTGACGACGGCGCGTAAAATATAAAGCGCCTCGCGGATTTATTGAAAAGTACGCCTATCCAAAGTCGGCGGCAGCGGCGGCTATCGAGAACAATTAAACTTATCGTCGTTATTAAGAGCTAACTCTGTAGCCCGTAGCACGTTAATTGGTACTCAGCCGGTGCAAGTCTTCCGCTCCCGCAGCCCTCCTCCTGTCGTTCCGGTCGCGCTTTTCGGAGGGGCCCGCGATCGAGACCGACCACCGACAGGGCTACACGGCACCACGACGGTCGCGGGAAAAGAAGGAAATATAAAAATTGTGTTCAACGAAAACGGGACGGGTATTACAAAGAAACCGTCTGCGCGGTGCACGTGCACACGCGCCCAAACCAACCAATTAGTCGAATTGAAAACTTAAGGTTCAAAAATGAATAATAAAAAAGATAAAACTGACGTGGCTGTGGGAGGAAACAAAATTAGAGACCTTTACGTTCCTTCTCTCTTGAGTTGTAATTGGATTATCGCGCGCTTTATACAATTATGATTTGATAACTCTGAGTGTTTCAGATCGCTTTACTCGCAACGTGCCGTGGTTCCCGGAAGCCGTTCGTTTTTAGTTATTTACCCCACTGCATCGCCGCCGATTGATCCGAATACGAAAACGAAACACGGTAAACCGTCGCCTAAGATAAATGTTGTGATGCGATCGCACTCCGAAAACCGCGGAGTGGCGTACATTCTGGTAAAACACAACGCAGACGCGTCCTAAGTACCCTATGCGATTACGTCGTAGCCGGTCGTAAACGTGGCTCGCACACCGTAATATTTCTTCGCATTTCTTTTAATTTTTTACGACGAATCGAAATCATAAATTAAACTTGACGAAGCGAATTACATCGAAACCTACGGATATACCCATTATTTATTTCCCGAACAAATTGCCCGTTTCAATTTTTCAAAGGACATTTGCATACATAATGTACACGTTCAACGCGCGCGCACAGTATCGCGTTCATTTTTAACGCACAACACAAAAGCAATCGGTATACGCACGACGAATAGCGATAAATATGTCCGGAGCAATAATATTTCCTATGCGCGCGAATATTCGCCGTCGACTGGACATTAGAACCTATATATCATATTAAAATCGGATTATTCGCAGCTGTGTGTGTGAGTTTGATAAAAAATGCATTTATTAATTCTAGTGGGTTTCTACGAGGGGTGAGGTGTACGTACACAGGGGCGAAAAGCCCGTGGGAAAAGAGATACGAGACTCATTTTACCCTGTCCACTGGGACACGACAAAAACCCACGTGACGCGTACACGTACTAACCCTATGAATTAATTTCGAATTTTAGTTCGATTATAAAACACCCGAATTCGAAAACGGTTAACGAGACACCACGCGTTTGTGCGCGTGAGTGTGTGCGGACGTACGTTTTTTTTTTTTTTTTTAGCCCCGCGCTATAAGCAGATACACACATTATAATAATAACAATTTTCCCTAGCACTACTGCCGCTTTTCTCCCTATTACGCACGGAGATCGTGTCCAAACAATGGGTTTCGTTGTGCAACCTCAACGCATTTAAATTATATTTAAATTTTTTTTCCCTCGAACGGAATTCAGTACAAGCCAATCATGTGAGACGGTCACGTTTTAATCTGGTTTATATGCATATATATATATCTACATGTACACTATATTGTATATTTTAATTTCCTTCGAATATTTTCCGACTCCAATGGGTTGTGTGTACGGTCCGTCGTAGACAAAACGGAAAATCTCATTCCCGAAACCTATTAACCGCATAATGCGATACCGAAAGCGAGAACAATTCCAGACCTTCGCCGCCGTTATTCATTAACCGAACCGATACAGCGTATACACAGTGTTACGTATGATTACAGCAACGCGTACACGACACGAACGCGTTCACACAAACACATAAACACGCATACGTATGCACACGTTGGAGCTAAGAACCAGTGATCTTTTGTTGTCATTAATCACTCGATCGCGCGGCTGCTATCCGAAAAGTCCAATTAACTCGGTCTCCGGTCGAGAGACTTGGGTGCCGCTGCCGCCACCGATGTACTACGACTGTATTTCCTCTTAACCTCTCTTCGATTTCTAATTTATAAGCACACGTCGTGGCTGTGTTGTAATTGCTTTTTTTTTTTTTTTTTTAATCCAATGTCCGATGGAACAACAGTACGTTTGCTGTACACCGCGAGGTTTGTTTGTTGTGTGTCAAATGTTTCGGCCAACACAAATAACGGACACATCGTGTCGGGCACGCGTGTAGTGCATACCAATTACCGACCGTTTACGGGTTTTGTTTGTTTAACACCGATTAGTTCGTTTTCAAGACATGTAGGTCAACGTGTCTTCGCGATGTGCTCGGGGGTTCTTCTTTAACTAGGTACGAATCGATCGTTATCGCCGCATTCGCAGCGTTAAAATTGTATTCCACGTTGTTCGCGTGTAAAATTTAACATTGCTATCCACAAACATGCAAATACAAAGAAATACATAAACAAGAAGTTTTTTTTTTTTTTTTTTTGACTGTTCTATCCTCCGTTTGTAAATTTAACAGGAGAACTTGGGTTCGATCTATTTCCAAAAAATTGTTAGTATACCACTAATGAGGTATGTTAAAAAAATGTTTGTTCGCGGACCTCTGGAGTTAAAAACATTTACGAGTGGTGAAAATAATATGCTTAATGGAAAAACGATTTTCCATGCGCGGATTAAAAAACTATAATTATGTGTATACCGAGGAATCTGATAAAACGTGTACTACATTTACATGTGTACGTTTATATTATTTTTTAAATCAATTAAATAACAGCACGCGACCGATTAGATCAATATATTTAATTATACCCGTAATGAATATGTCGATTTCAATATCGACATGCAAAATAGGTGGTAAAAGTAAATGAAAACAGTAAAATCAAACGACGATAAATGTATTATTTGTATTATACCCTCGTTGCGAGCGAATTCAAACACCGAGTCATGGTAAACCGTGTTCTGGTATGTGCGGTATATAATCCGACGAGGTGCTTGTAATCGAGTTTTCTTTCTTCTCGACGACCAATCGGTCAACGGTGGTCACTGTAGACGATAATCGTAGGTTTTGGCCGCAAGGCAATCATACACCGGATGGTCGTTCGACGGAATCGTTCGAAGCATCCGACCGCAGCGATACAGCCGTGACAGTTGGTTCTCGGCGAGCGTACAACTGCAGTTAGCAAATGCAAGACGCGTAGTTCACGAACACGCGTGCGTACGGTTTTCCATTATTTTTATTCCTACCCACCGCTCTGCTCGCCACAACTGCACAACAACATTCGTCCATTATTCGCGTATTATTTCTACGGAAAAGGCGTTCGAAGGGTTAATTATCGTTCAAACTTGACCACGATGCGCGGCTGTCATGTCGGGCGAACCGCACCGTACTTTTACTCCGGTTTTATTCTTGTAATACATTTTTTCCCCGTTTCGCACACATGCGCGCGACGGATTCGAATTCTTTGCGCACATACGAGTACAACAAATGTCGCACACGTCGTGGACGACCAAGGCAACTCGTGTGCATACGCGTATTGATGCACGCGACCGCGTGTTAGCGCGCGCGTTGCGTTTATATTTCCTTGCGCGCACATGATGCTACATAAATCCTAAATACGGATTGAGCGCGTGACTAGAAATCTTAAACGCTACTGCAACTAGCTGTGCGTGTAGTGTTATTATTGGCTTCGGACCAAAAAAAAAAAAAAATAAAGCGAACACAATGCCTATAATAATAATGATAAGCCGACCGGGTCTAGCTGCGGAAAAAAAAAAAATTAATAATCTTATTACATTCGACACTCGGCTGCACTACTCGTTATAATACGCTCGTGAGCTGCAAACCGTCATACTATATAAAACTGTATGAATACTGCACACACACACACACACACATACCTACACAACGGAACACACACACGCACAAATAAACAAATACGTATGCGTGTGTACAATGTACACGGTACATGTTTAAAGTTGCCAGGACTATGTCACGTATCATGCTCCAAAGACCGCTAATGCCCGCATATAATTTTCAAAGAAATCGATTACGGCCACCTGTTGTGTTAATAATCCTACGCATCCGACTCGCGCTGCAGTATTTAACGCGTGCAGAACCGAAAACCACACAAACACCTATTTTACAGGACATCGCCCACAAAAAAAAAAAAATTAATTCGTTTTGAGTTTTCAGCCCATTTGCGTCGAAATAAAAAAGGTACATTTTTTCCGACAGCTCATTTGCGCGAAATTGACCGAGTAAAATTATGTCAGGTATTGTATTTTTTTCTCATATAATTATCAATAATACAATTATATTTGAATCGTAGTCAATTGCACGATTTTTTTTTATTAATAATAATCAATCAAAATAAAATGTAGATAAATATTTTATTAACAAATTATCATAATCTATATTGCAATTGAATACAAGTATTTGTACATATTTATAACACGTTAATTTTTTTGATTTTATAATTGTAATAATAACTTGATTATATGTTACAGATAGGACGTCTTTGAAATATACGAATTAAACCAAGTCATTAATGTAAAATACTTACACAGGCGCAAATGGGGGGTAACATCTACTTCACCATATCCTATCGAAAAAGTTGCGAATACCTACGTGTGCATCAATCGGATAAAAAATAGTACAATGTATGTATTGTAATGCATAACAAGTGTTGGGTTTGCAATACATAATAAATTCATTATCAACAAAGAAATCAGGAAAAATAATATTATAATAATATACGTTGGCCATTGTTTACCGTATGATTTCTTAAAATATGGTTCAATCTAAACATAATTTAATGGTTCCTCTTTTAAATCTTAACACTAGATTTACAGTACGTGATCCAACCTCTTCATATGTTAAACGATTGCAATAACTTATCTATTATAACTATACGTAGACATTTTATATGTTTGTGAAGCATCAACTATAACGGGATCAACTGAAAATGAAGTCGACCGGATTGCGTTTGATACACATAAAAGACGAAATAATTACATTCATATTATAAGTACACGCGAGAAACAAATTGCGAACCAACGGCAACGGTGAAAATAAAAATTAGGCAATTACTTATATAATCATGGGGTTTAAAATAAATATTTTTTCTCGGTATCGAAAGAGAAAGGAATAATTAAATAGGCAGTTACGAGGTACCGTAATTAACATATTTTAGCTGTTAATAGCTGCGAATAGTGTCAAACAACCCCACCGCGTCTTGTAGATTAGTTTACTTGTGATTTATTATTGAAAAAAAAAAAAAAAAAATTTAAAACACACCAAACTGTTCAAACAACCACTCCTGCGGTGAAATTGAATTTAGTGTAAACAAATATTATACGTTTTACGCGCTTACACGAAGATTTCGTTTCGCGCATCAGGTGCGTAACACAATCCAAACTACGGTACGAAAAACGTAACGCCACTCGAGTGCGGTTAAATAAGGCTGGTTAATTTTGTTTATAATAGAGACGCGGGACACGACGGACGAACGAATAAACATTGCTTCGGGCTTAACACGGCAATTACCCGAATAAACGCCCGCGCGGTATGCGGTACAATACGGAAGGCGTTTTTGATTTACTTTCCATCGATTTTCGTCCGAGTGCAGTGCGCGCACCACTACCCGCGGTAAACCCGGTCGCGGGCAATATGCCGAGATCAAATCGAACAATCGGAGTTTATCAGGCGTGGGGGGGGGGGGATCACGAGCGCGCGCGTGAGAATCGAAATTTTTACTATTATTTTTTTTTTTCCGTCCATAAATCATATTGTCCTGCCCGTTATCGAGTGGATTCTTTTTTGCCGGCCACCACCGCCGTGTGAGTCATTCGCCACCACCGTTGGTCGAACTCGGGCTGCTCGGCGACGGCGATAAGAACGCGGCGGCCGAGAGTCACGTGCGTCGCATGGAGGCTAATTCGATTATGTGTACACAATGCGGTCCCCAAATTGCCGTACTCGAACCATAGAGACCGGCCGAGTACAATGGGCGCAGAATTAAAAGCCCGACACGCACAGCGGCTCGAACGCGATTTTACGTATTATTATTTTTTATTATTATTATTATTATCATCATCATTATTAATCGTACACACTCGCGCATACGCACGACGGGACAAGTGACGTGAACTCGATTCAATCAGTCGTACGCAGAGCACCACCGCACTTTTTGTTCCTCTTAAAACACACGAGAGGGTGGCGTACATGCATCGTGTGTGCGTGTGTGTATACGTATAACGCCCGTCGAACAACGCGGCGCAATGCGCCGCACGAGTATGAGCGGAGTAGTTGCACGCGGTGCGGTGGAAGAGGGCTTTTTAAAAACGTTATCTGATCAAAGGGGTGCTATGCCAAATTACCCTCATATTTATATAGTGTGTGTGTGTGTGTGTGTGTGTGTGCGCGCGCGCGCGCGAGTGTACGTGTTGTAGTTTTATTTTTTAAGTGCACTGTAAACTTTTGTTTGCCCTACCAAAATTGATTGAAATAATGTACGGCAAAAGTGCATGCGAAACATAATGTTTGTTTCGTATTATAATTAATAGTTACGATAATCTATCGGTATAGTTGTATTTTATACAAATAATAATACACACACACACATATGGATATACGCGCTCGAATACGACCTGCAGTGACTGACACCACTAACCCTTCCTCTGCCATCACCACCACCACCACCACCGACTGCATAGTTGTTTGTTTACAACAATAATTACTACGGCACGACGCGTCCGGATAAATTAAAAAATGTATACATATATAAATACTTAACACGCGTAACGTTTATTAAAATCATCCATGTAAATTATTATGCGCATCATATTTGAGGTTAGGCAGATATTAATCACGCGACAGACCTTTTTTTTAATTTCTAATTATTGCAATATACGATTTCACATGCGTAGAGTATACGCACACGCGTGCATACGACTATAGTATATTTATACATTTCACAGTATTCATCTTATTTTCTGACAGCGTAAACACGGCTTCGGCGGACAAACTAATAAAACCGAAAATCTCGACGATACCTTTAGTCATGCGTACGTAACGTACAATATGGAAATACATTACGGTGGTTGTATAAAACATCGACCAATATACGCAGTCAAAGTGGGCTCAGTTGGAATTACTATTGTGAATCTGTATTGCCAACAGGCAATTCGAAAATAGGTGTGCTTAAGATCTTAGTACAGCGGAGTAGTGGTGGTGGCACGTCGATGCTTTTTCGGCACATTACCGCGATATTAGCTTTCAAACAAATTGAAATCTATCTTAAAAAAAAAAACCATGTCGTACCGTCTTTGAATATTTCATGGATATCAATATACTTTATGGCGGCGGCCGGCAGTAACTTAGGACGTCACTCTCGAAATAAGTTTCCATTGGGTTCTTTCTATTTACAGGTCCGCCCCAACCACACCACAACGCAGCCCAATTCCACAACGAATGTCTTTAACGGCATTATTTAATAGCTTTTAGGTTTTCCATCCCGTTCGAAGGAATGAGAAAAAAGCCTCGACATTTTCTCATCCTCTCCGGTTTATTAAAATTTTATAAATATCGGCGAACGTCTCTACGGCGGAGGATAAAAATATGCAAACGGCCGACTGGCGCAATCTAATAATAATTATTCAAAAACAGGTTTTATTAAAATTCATTTCGTTTAAAAGGACATTAAATTTAACAGATAAAGCCGTATCGACTTCACTCTAATCTTTATACAGTGATTAAATGTATATATTTTACATATATCTGAACAAAGTCTTTTATTTATAAAATTGTTAGTAAGTATTTTGTTGGCTCAGGTGTCCTTTGAGGCGCAGTTGTTAAAGCGATTTTTTTCAACGACAAATAATTCAAATAACATTCCAGTAGATCGACTTTTAAAAACGACATCATAGTGTATACTGATTGATCTTCGGAAAGTAACACTTCGTGGTTCATAAATATTTCAACTCATGATTAATTACAAAACAACCAGAACCCTTTATTATGTCAACCAGTCTATATTATATAGCTATGTATTTTTTAGCTATTTTTTGAATAAGAATCCTTAATACAATATCATTTGTCACAATTTATTAAAAAGTAGATATTTTAAATCTCTGTAGATACAAATAAATCTTATTATAACATTTCGCACCGAATTTGTTTTAGACTTTAACATAAACATATATCTGTCGATTGAATTATTTTTTTTGTTATTAAATTCCATCTAGTCACGCTTGTCATATTTTAATACATGAATATAATCTAAAAATCAGAGAAAAACGCCAAAATTCTGTATAAAATCCTGTTACGGTTTGTAATCAAAATTCGACAAATCATTTTTTTTTTTTTGCGACAAAGCGGAGTCGGCAATTTCAATAAACGTTTTTAAATAACAGTGTTCGTTTATTTTCCTAACACGCTAGTTATAAGAGATATCTTACCTGACACATGAAAGTATTGTTCATTTTTGGAATGTAAAAAAATAATAATAATAATAGTTACAAATTTTAAACTAAAATGAGATTTTATCTTTTAGCCATGAAGTCGAAAATATTTTGTTCGGTTTAATAACTAGACAAATATCAAAATACCATGAGTACAAAATGAGTTCAGTCATTTGATGTAGCGAATCTCAGAATTATTTGAATGAGTGTTGAACTGTGTATTTGCGTGTACAGTTTATCGTTGTAATTAGGTCTGATACGTCAATAATAATTAATATATATTTTTCATTAATTGATTTTTAAATTTGATATTGTTGGTTTTTTCGTTTGAATCTGTCTACAAATACAATGCGTTTAAAGCCTTTCACACGACGACAGTTGACTACACATTCAATCGTATTCACTTCACGTACATGGTATATAGGTATAGTAGCTAGTGAGAAAGTAAACATAGGTATACATTATAATAAAACGATTTTTCTCCACGGTTTGTCAATCATAAATTCTCAAATCGTATCACAACATAACAAATCGTAGAGCACATAATTTGACTTCCAATTCTCTATAAGCTTGTCAACTACGGCCGTGAATCGTTCGCGGATGACGAAGTGCTGCAGCAGCGGGGAAATATATTGCAATATACAACGAAAACAAACTTCAAAATACTGACTCACACACACACGCGCGCGCATATGTATGTATATATGAGTATACATTCACACTAACGTACACTACAAGGGGATCTTATTAAATAGAGAAAGTTGGGTGTTTTAAGTATTCCCGGTATTGCGATAGAGACGGGTTGACGGGGTTCGAGGGTAGATTTAATTAACGTGGGAAGAGTGCTGAATCGGGAACGTAATGAATTTCCACGCAGTTTTCCGGAACCGGCTTCATTAGCGGAAAAGGCAGTCCACGGATAATTCGAATGGCTTTAAACCCTCGACTACCCGATTGCCCTGCCAGCCCGAATCGTTACTATTAATTAAAAAAATCCGCTACAACAGTTCTGTATTTCGCAGCGCACAGACCTATACCAAAATATCGCCGTTCTTGCATACCTATTATAATGTCCGTAGTACGTGTAAAATATATGCGAAGTTGTATGTATGTTATATAATATTGGAATGTATTATTTTCTTTTTAGTTATTGTATTTTTTTTTTTTTTTATTAAGTATAACACTCTTGTGATAATATAACGACTGTGTTGATGAAAATTGAAAACTGATTGGACCGTAATGATATTATGGTGCAGAATTTATAAATGCACTTTAAAAGCAAAACTTGATATGGAAATGAAAACCCAATCCATGAAATCGATCACTTTTCACAAAAAATAAAATAACGCATTTTTCTTTGATATATTAGTACTGGAAAGTTTTGGCCATGGCGATTTTGGTTACTGTAATTCATTTTAACAGTTTATGATATTTACGTGACTGGATTGATTTTTAAAATTATTTTTTATCTGTATTACAATATACAAAATTGTTCATAATATTTATAATATAATACAAATTTTTCCTTTATTAATATGGTATATTTTGCTAGACTTTTTTTTTTTTTTTTGATAACGCGTAAAAAAATACAAATCATATGAATTGAAAAACAATTAACAGAAATTCAATGTATCTATCAGTGTGATAATTTAGAAGACATCATATAAATTTCATTTCGAATATTTTCAATATTATTTTATTTATACAAAAATATAAAATATACTTTATGTTCAACATTATTCTAAAATAAATCGATATTTTGTATAATGCGTAAAAGTATTATAACAATAAAAGCTTATACGAACCAAAAATCCTTTCACTACTCGATAAAAAAAATGAAAATAATAAATTATAATTAATAAAAATATATTTTTGATAGCCATATATATAGTTTTTGAAATATAATTTCAGATTTAAAATAATGGATTTACTGCAGCTTTACATTCGAGGTACTTCTATATATATATATAGAAGTAATTTGACGCGTATAAATAATTCGTGGACTTGCTCTTGTCAGCCAATAAGTATTGTTTTTTCGATCGAATAATGTCTCATGTCGTTATTGTTATACCCGATGCGGCCGCCAATTTCAATAATTTCTACGAGGGTTGAAACATTGAGCAATAACCAGAAACCGGCAAACGCACCTTCTGCGTCTCTCTTTCCTCTCACGCACACACGCACACACACATAAACATACACGTAATAGTGGTGGCCGCTGGGTCCGTCGGGGGTTCCGTTGACTTTATTATTAGAATTTCCGATGGGCCAGCCGGCCTGCTTGCCAGAGAGGTCAGAGAGAGAGAGTTATATTACATATGCGGCGAAAAGGTCTAAATCGATATAACACGCCAGGGCAGGGGCGGCCGGAGGAGGAAGCGACGGTGACGAGCCGCGGGTGGGATAGGAGGAGGAGCGAAAAAAACCTCTTAGCAATATTGCGAAGAGATGTAGGAGTGTTTGATCGAAAACACCTTAAATAAGGGGGTACGGCGAGTAGGTCATGAATGAGACGTGCACGGGGGTGTAAAAGGAGAGACGAAAGGCCGGGAGAGGAAAATCGTTTTCCGAATCTAATATATGAATGAAATGGGGAAGAAAAACCAATTTCGAGTATCGCCGCCGAAACCAATACCCGTCGGTCGGGTGTTATTTAATCGATAACTATCACACATGATACATGGGCTCTGCTGCTCCTTCTTTTTTCCTCCAGCCACAGTCCTCTGCGTACTCTGCCGTTAAATTGGCTTTGCAATGACGACGACGACGACGACGACGATGATGACTACTACTGTTACTATTACTACTATGACTGCCACTACTTATACTACTACTACTACAGTTATATAACTGCTATAACCGCGATTACTATGACATATATTATATGTCCGTGCTCTATACATAATAAAAACTGCTAGACACAACGCGCACCAGGAAAATTTATTTTTGCATACATAGGCTAGCAATTGAAATGCGTATAAATCATCTTCTTGCATCCCTTTAGAATGTTGTTATATTTTCTTTTATGTCACTTCTACGTACATTTCCATCAACGCTTTCTATCGTCCCCTACGATACAACGGTTCAAATTTAAACAAATGCGTAATTTTGATGGATAAAAATCGATATCGAGCGCATGTGTGTAATATATTAATGTGTATATAAGCCTGTCAAATAATTACCTAGTATACTTGGTGAAAATCCGCGTTAAAATACGTTACAAACTGTGTCATTCGTAAAAGTGATACTACATGGATACTATATAAATCAATACTCGATGTATTTGATCGTTGTAAATACCAAAGGTTATTTTTTTATTAAATACATTTCTTTAAAATTATACGTACAAACTTTTAAACGATATTACTCGAAAAACCTTTGTTCGCACAACCCTATTCACGAGGGAGCTTAAAAGATAATGGAATTGCGTCTAAGAGAAATGTTTGCTTTTGTCAATAAGTTACAATAATATAAGAAACGTTTCTACATTAATAATTACTCTGATTTCTATAATACGCATGTTTATTCAAACTGCACGTTGGTTGATTATATTTTTTTAATAGTTTATTTAACCGACCTTTTATAAATAATTCACAAAATGTATTCCTATGTCAGTATTAGTCTTTACACTAAATACAATTGAACTTGGTTGTTTATTTAACTCGTGCCAGACAAATTGTACTATTATATTTATATTTTTTACTTGTCTAGAATTCTATTGTTGTACGGTATTTTTTGGCTCATGCTACATTATGTAATTTATTTCGCAACTGGGTATAACATCCAAGATATATAGAGCTATTATAGTCACAGATATGGCACATTTTTTATTTTTTTTATGAATTAATACGGCTTTTAAGTGAATAACAAAGACGTATTTTTCGATGAATTATCGATGTATTATTTATTTGTTTGCGTACAAAATGTACATTAAACACGATTAAAGTACAATCTAATATTTGTAGGAATATCAAACCTCCAGTCGTTTGATATTTAAATGGAAATTAGGTAATTAAGGAAAATTGTCAAGGAAATGAAATAACTCTACGGAGTTATTATTACATCGCATGTTTGTTACTGCGCCTCATTAGTTAGTTCAAGCATATGAAATGACAACGCTATTTCCTGTAATTATTTATTTCCCAAACATCATATTTCTCACTTTAATACGCAATTAATTACATAACAAATAATTTGAAAAAAAAAAAACAAACGTAGAGTATTTTAATGAAACTGATGATTTCGTGTGCTTTGCTTATAATTACAATTTACATATTGCATAAATTTTCTTTTTATAATTACTCTTCGTTAATTTATCAAAAGTACTGGTACAAAATTGTATAAAATGTGATTGGAAAATAATTTTGAATCGTAAATTAAAGGTAGGTATTGAGTTAATGACTGAGTGGATGCATAAACGTATTCCGCGTATAATATATTTGTATATTTTTTTGGCAAAATATTATTGTTTATAGTATCACCTTGGGAATAGTAAAATTAAATTTTATGATATTGATAATGGAGAAAAACGAATTGAAGTGTGTATTTTATTTAATTTAAAATCATCGATGTCAGTTGGGTGATTTTTTATCACCCGTAACGTATGACCGGGCGCACCGGTGGAATAATCGTTTACGTCGAACGACCTGAAATATTTACATGTTTCTTTTGCACGGAAAAGAAAATGATAATAAAAAAAAAAAAAAAACAAATAGATTTCCCTAGTGTGCTGTGTTTCCGAAGACAGTACAAAGAGCAATGGATTAAATCACAAAATGAGCGCAAATAAATATTAGAGCATTTTTTTTATTTTTATCCTGAATGCATTATATCGTTATTGTCATATGCATTGCAGTGAATGTTTATTCTCACGCGTCTGCAAAAGAATAGTAATAGTAATAGTAATAATAATAATAATAACAATAAAACATTTTAATGATTTATTTTTATAAAGATACATATACAGAGCACTTAAATCGTATGCAAATCATGAATAATAAGAGCCGTTCGTCGCTACCCTTTAAATTACAACCCTTCCGAGGTATTATTATCATAACGAAATCCCTTTTGATTGAGGGTTTGTTATGACACGGCTCGGTGGCGTCATTAAAAACTCGAAATGTTAACGACGCTTTTGATATACCTCTTCTCCCCGACGTGACTCGAATATCGTTTTCTAATTCCATGTACCACCTGGTGGCTGGAAAATATAACAAGTTGGAAACCTTATTTATAGTAACAGAGACGTTTCCGTTTCACGCGAATGCAAACAATTCTACTCACGATTTTCGCGTAAACGGTAGAAACCAATTTTTTTTTATCGCTCTAAAAATTTGCGTTAAAAATATTTACGTCGAACACACGAAAAAACCAGAAAACAACCAAACAATGACAGCAGTATTTTCCATCGCGTTATCACTTCTGATAGAAATATTATATAAACTGGTACTCGGATAGTGGGCAACAGTAGGGGTGATCGCTTCCACCCTTGGGTTTTTCAATCGTTCAAATTACGGTCAAGTCTTCGTTGTACTTAATATATCAATCATAAACATTCCCATTCGCATCCTCCCTCCCTCACAAACAAGTTTCGTATCCGCCCTTGGGCAACAGTAAAACGATGTGAGTCAACGATATACTATTACTGTTGTTGTTGATCGTATGTACTCACGCTCCGCCGACCGTTTGGTGTTTCTCTTTTTTTTTTTTTTTTTTTTTTTAAACGAATAACAAAGGTTTTCTCGCAGCAAGAGGCTACGGTGAAAATACGTTTTTAAACTCGAACGGTACACGCTCGGGGTCGAATCCCAGTGATCGACGAATTCTTACGTTATACGTAAAATAATGTTCGAGTTTAAGCGCGGTGATCATTTATACATATCATTTCGACGTTATTCAGTCAAAAGCGACCGTTGTCAAACAGTGCGCGTGCGCACGTGTACTATTGGTGACGGAGAGGAAACGGAACCGGCCGACGATATACTATATAATACGAAGAATGTGCGTGCGTGCGTGTGTGTGTGTGTGTGTGTGTGTGTGGGACGGACGAGATGTGCATTAACTTTTCACGAATGTAGCGAAGAGTCCTCCCGTTTCGGCGATCACGCGGTAGGAGCGGTAGGTCGGGGTACCAGCCCGAATCCCTTATTGTAGTCAATTAAGGGAACGGTTTTTATTATTAATCGAACGGTTTGTCACTTAGTCCTCCCCGCGCGTTCCAAAGAGTTTTCCCGTCCCACCTTTAGTCCCACTCGCTAGCACACGCACACACAAACACATACGCACGCTGCTCGTACAGCACTTGTAGTATTCGAAGTAGTAGTAGTAGTAGTAGTAGTAGTAGCAGTATTCGTGCTCTGCCCGCGTTGCTACTCTCTTTCTTCGGGTCGTCTCTCTCTGCTCTAAAACGTGTAAGCGGATAGGATTTAGACAGAAGTACGCGCGCGCGGCGTGTCATAATGGACCGGTGGAGCGGCGGGCGGGACGGGCGGGAGACGAGTGAAAAACCAGAGAGCTCCATTAGAGCCCATTAATGGATTTTGAGTGGTGACTACGTCGGCGGCGGACCCGGAGAGTGGTTCTACCGCCACCGGCGCACCGACCCGCCCGGCGGCGCGCGCGTGCGGTTACCCCGCCGGGGTTACATCGATAAGGGACGACGACGCGGCGCATCCGCCAACCGCACACCGCCGTGTGCCCGTCACCGTGGTGCGGATGGCTTTAAAGTTGCACACGGCGAGTGGCCCCCTCGCGTCCCTTCTCGCGCTCCGACGCAACCCGCGCGTAATGGATGAGAAAACTTATAAAGGAAAGTGCGTATATTATACATGTACGCGCGTGCACGGAGGGGCGCAAGGGATACGTGTGCGTTAAGCGAGCGCGTGCGCGTTACTTACACGAACCGTACCTGGACGGACGAAGCGGCGGGAGTCGCACGACGCGTAGACGACGGCACGCGCTCGCCGCCAGGCTTTTTAAAGTTCAGGAGCCGGCTCCTTTTGCACGCTTCCTGTCGCGGCACTCGAACGTTTCGGGCGCGATACCACACCCTCCGAGCGCGTCGTCCCTTTCACAATATCTATTATATGACGCTTGTGCACGGTGCACGGTCCGGAGTTTTAGAAATGCATTTCAGACACCGTTGAGACACCGTGCTGGTGGTGTAAAGCGGTCGCTGCGTAGGTTAGATCCAATCCACGAACATCATCGGAGGTCGTAAGACGCATGCGATTTTTCATTGAAAAACTCAAATATTAACCATCGTAAGAATTTAAGTCCTCGGAATTATTTTCTCAACAGAATTGATTTCATTTATTTTTCGCGTTTACGTGCTGAGTTTCGCGAGGATATGCACATCGAAATAGATGATGATATTATGAACGTAACCTGTAAAACGTTTATACCGCAGAAACATTACATTTATAGGCACATAAACTTCTTGAAAACCATTAACGAAATAAAATATTTTTTTCTTTTAGAATGTTGGAAACGCATTTTTAAATTGAAAAAGTAATTTAACTAGTCAAGGTATACACGCGTATAATTTGTACGAAACAACGTTTTTATTATGGATATTGTGAAATATATTATGTTTATTATTCACTCTCGCCCGAAAAAAATATTTACAACCTATATAAAATAAATAGGGTATTGAGTTAATCGTGTTATTAAAAACGTCCAACATCATAAGCTGGTATCCATGTAAGTCAATTACGAATAAATTTGATTTGGTTTTTTTCTTCTTAAAACGGTGAGATTATCAGCCACCTGGTACGTGTATCCATTATTCAGGTGTTCCGACCGCCGATTAATGTTGAGAAATGCATCATGAGCTCTTCTCGACCGGGTAAAAATAAAATATAAATATATATATATAGTGTTTATTGATAAACGACTAACTGAATTTCTCCGGACGATGAATAGTAGGGAATAAAACTTGGCGCACTGTTGTCGGGAAATGTAAAAAACTTATAGTCGCATTAAACAAACCGGTGTGATATTTCTCATGAGAAACACAAAAAATCGAATAGGAAAGGATTTTTCTCAGATTTTATTATTTCTTTTTTTTTCTTCTTCTTCTTGTTCTTCTTCTCCACTATAATTGAAGATTAGCAATCTCCGTCAGCGGTTTGCACGCGATACTAAACGAAAACAATATCAAAAGCTCTTTTACTAGCCAGATTTTTAGTAGTGCTGCAAGAACCTAACTAATTACGACGGCACTCAGGCGGCGGCGAGTAGATCCGGATTTACGATCCGGCGTAAAATTTCCCCGGCTCCTCTCGTAATTGCGGTTGCTTCGGTAACGAGCGAGTAAATGGACGTCGTTTTAATTGCGCGACTTTCTTGCGCGTGCGATACGACAGGCGACGCGGTAAGCCGGGACGGTGGCGGTGGCGGTGGTGATGGTCATCATTGTCAGCACAGACGATGACGGGATGATGATAACCCGAGGCAAATTAACCAAAACTAAAACGAATTCCAATTAAAATCAAACGCGGTGACGATATTACAACACATTATGTACGTGTACAAAGATAGTGACAGAAATAGATTGAGTAAGGGAGAGAGAAGGCAACAATACGCATAAATTATAGAGTTCATGGACTATATACCCGGAGCGATGATCGCGTCGAAACATCATCGCGTACTAATATTATCGTCTGGTAACGCAGTCGGATAACAAATCGTCATCGACGTGACATACGGTTGTGTAAAACCGATACCGCGTGTCCGTACATTACACGTATACGAGTGGTACGCTATAAATTACCCGTATTACCTATACACGTAGTACATAAATATATATATAAATTTGTGTACACGCACACATCTGCACCATGACGGTAATGTGTGGAGTGAAGTGCGATATGTTAATTCACCGCAGCCGCGGCAGTCGGTATACGCTCTCCATTAGCGACCAGTTCGATCGCACGCCAGCCACGTCCTCCGATCGTAGGTTAACGGGGAGTGATCATTATTATTACGCCTGTACAAT
This sequence comes from Sipha flava, assembly GCF_003268045.1. Lineage (NCBI taxonomy): Eukaryota > Metazoa > Arthropoda > Insecta > Hemiptera > Aphididae > Sipha > Sipha flava. Next base: position 74,498 of record NW_020272762.1, read on the forward strand.
ATGCGTACACCGCAGTGCCCACGGATCAATGTAAATCATTTTTACACTCGGAAACATTCCGAAAACACGCGGGAGTCGGTTTGAAATCATATAGTATAAGTACGCGTAACACGCTGTACGTGTATGTAATGTACACGGGGGCGAGAAACCGATTGGCCGTGCGATCTGACGACGACGACGATGATGATGATGATAATTTTATCACGTCCCGGGTACACATATGTTTTCGGACGACCGGACGGCGGTGGCAATGACCGAAAGGGATCTGCGATAGTGTGAACCGCAGCCACGCGTTGTCGTTCAAGATCAAACTTAATTAACGTCAAAAGTAATCGACTATAGCCGCCACCGAAATGCGCGGATCACGCCGGGGCGGGAGTACGTAGTACAGCGAGGCGACTGCGGGGACGTTTTAATTAATCAAGGAAACTTTTTAGAAATCCCTCCCCCTTCAGGCGGCTGCGGAAACGGAACGTTTTGACGGTTTGACGGTGCGTATTCGCGCGCGCATTGTTCGCGCCAACCGGTATACATATTAAATTAATCCCATTAGGTATTAATTTTCATTATTACATGAGCGAGTGCGTGCGCGCGCCGTCCCTTTGACAGAAACTTCACCCTCATCCTCCTCGTTCGCACGCACACACGTAAGCACGCACGCAGACGGGCACATATTATTATACCGACCTGGGTACTGTGAACGGGACGCGAAACCCGTAAGAGGGACCAACGCAAATTGGTTTTCACGTGTTTCCAGAAAACCCTGCAGCGAGCCCAGCCTTCTGTCGCGTGCATACGTCGTACACGGTAGTACCACGATCGTGGTCACCGTAACCCTTTCTCACGGTCCACGCACATACATATTATGTATGTACGTTTGGTTGCTCTAATCAGGTTTGACGACGTGATGAGTGTGCGATGACAACATTCGAAGGATCGCCGGTGTGGACACGGGTATACGAGTCGCGAGCGTGAGCACGACTTCAGGGACGGTTGGTATGCGATGGTATGCGAAGGATAGATAAGTATTGGGGAGGAGAGGATTAAAGTCTCCCTAGCCCTCATCTGATTGCGATTATACTCCTCAGACGTTTACGAGCCATCATCATGCGTAATACCGTATGCGCATAATATTATTAATTTTCCCTCGGGGTTCGTTCGCCGCCGTTCATCGTCGCACGGACAAATGGTGCACCATGTGTGGACTGATAACATGGATGCAATTTAAGAATAAATTCGAAATTCAAGGGGAGGATTGATACATTAAAAGTACTGTTTAATATTTTTTTCTCAAAAAACAATTTCATCCACGTTCCTTATTCTTAATACCGTTTTGATATGGTTTACAATTAACATGGAACGGCTGTTCAGCAGACAATGCTGCACTTAGGCCGCTTCAAATTGAACAATAATTAGCAATAATAATATGAATAATATGTATAGAGAAAAATAATTTGGGTGACTCGACAATTGAAATTATAAATTTCTGCCAGTCAGAAATCTGTAAAAGCAGTTCTCTAATGTAGATCAATTAAGTAGAATTAGTCTTAAACAAGATAATAGATACGAAATTAAGACATACAATATGTGTGTAAAATCCATAAATAAAGGCATAGGAAAAAAGTTCTGGGCTTATTCAGGTCCAGTAAATTTTAATTCAATGCGTATACTCGTATATATCTATAGAAGTATATTTTTAATAGTGTACACTATTACACAAGCTGTACTTTCAACGAATAAAATGTTGTAGATTAGTTTTCACCGTGGACTGTAATTAGACCAAGGAATTTAAGATTAAATATTATAATCGTTAACTTCGTAAAATAATAACTTGTTCATCCCACTACAAGCTCTGCACAATGAGATAAATTAACTAAAATGCTTGGATTTTTCAATTTTTTTTTGTACGAAGCGTTGTTTTATAAAATTTGATCAGATGAAAGTAAAATTAATTCCAATGACTATAATATTTTAATTTGTATACAATATACACAATATCCCTTTCAATGAGTTTATTGAATTATTTAAATAATAAGAACAATTAAAAAAAAAAGCTTCGATGAGAAAAAAGAAAACGAATCGCCGAGTTAATAAAACAAAATAATGATCAATATCAAAATATATACCGTTTCGAACAAAAACGAAATCCAATTAAAAAAAAGAATCGTAAATAATTTATGTTTTAATTTTAATTGACCTGGTTTTGTTGTTTGTTGTGATTTTTCATTAAATTAAGTACAGTTACCAAGATAAGTTTTCTAATAAATTTCTTAATTACTTCTTTGAGTTGTTTGTAGAACGTTTTATTTTCTAAATTAAATATAAATTTTTTAGATTTACGCTCGAAATCATCCTTTAATTTTTTTGATATTGTCTTATTCAATATAGATTGATTTTATCTCAGTTTACAGAATCATTAACTACACCAACTATTTGGTAACGATAGTAATAATTTTATGTTTACAATAATTTACAATATTCTTTTACGATATTATATTTATTATGTAAACTTCTTATTATTTCTATTGCAAATTACGGTCTTAAACACAATGAATTCATTAAAAAATTATTTTCATCTTACGTCTTAGTACGTTGGGTCATAAAATAATGTAGATGTATCATTTATTTTTAAATATTTACACAAATTAGTTTTATAAATAAAAATAATATATAAAAAAATATTTACCAAATATAATTGTATCATTAAATGCGTTAATGAAAACATTCATATATATTTATATTATTGCGCCATAACGTGAAGTAAATACTGTGGTAGTACGTTTGTAAAGAAATACTTTAGCGTACTTTTTTTATTATTATTAAACAATGATTAAAAAGTAGTCAATATATTTTTTACAAACACTTAAATTCGAATATAATTCATAATATTATAATCCCAATGAATATTTGATTCTGACTAACATATTAAAAACAATTTTAAAACTTTTCACTTACCTATGGCAATGGGAACGGATCAGTTTTTCGGTTTTTTAAATGGTAGCCTGAAAAAAAAAAAACTCTTATTAAAACTATTGTCAATCATTTCATTTGACGTACACGTCTATAATAATAAACCCGCTGTAAAGCGCGCTATAATGGAATGAAAAAAAAAAATATTCCCAGTTACCATAAAGAAAGAAAAAGCAGCTGCGAAAGCCGTCACAGGACATTCCAGTTTGAAACCATACCTCCAAATATCCTAAGTGGTTAAACAAGATTGCCTACTTCGCTACGGCCTTCAATGTTAATAACTAATACCGTCAACGATTCTCAGAGGGATAAATATAACTGTATATTAAATAGCTTACAGACAGAGTACTGATACTGTAATAAACCATTTATTTAGTAGAGGAGAACTTCGATGTAGCGCAGGGATCGGTCGCACTTGTACACAAAATTAATGAATTTCTAAAATTAATTAATCTATTCAATAGAATGCATATACAAAAAAATGTAACTCACCATAAATATTTTAGGTAATTATTGATTTTTAACAATTGTATGGTTCCCAGAGCGAATGGCTTTGACCACTAAAGTTTTTTTAAGATCAATAAAAATGTAAGCCCATTTACTTTATAACAATCTTATATAGACTAACACGTTAATATCACTGTCGGTTTCGACACAAGGGATGAAGCCGAATCACACGGTTACCCGCGCTAGTACAATCGTTTACGAGTGCCATGAATGAGTTTTGTTTTGATCCAACGATTTTCCGGCCGCGTGGTAGATAGTATATGTGAATTGCGGCGTAACGAGACGATGAATCGGATCATTTCTCCCGTTAATTATTCAATATGACGGGAATGGATCACGAAAAACCAACAACACCAGACGAAAAATGGGGGTAATAACTATAATAATAGCCCGGTTTATTCAGTGTAGTAGGCCTTGTACATAATATAAGTGTAGGATTACCCGCGTGTGCGGAGGGACGCGACAGCGTAATCCAGAGGTTGTTATATGTGACGTTTAATGTAAGGGACGGATTAGTCAAACAGGTTTATATTATTAATTATACAGGATTAAAATATATATACATTATAAAGTATATGTTGCCGTACGGACGAGACCGCGGCGGTGGCGGATGTGGCGTGAAACTGAATTTTTGAATGCTCGTTATTTTTTTTCCGACTATGGTACGCGGCGGTAAGGATTCTACATCGACGTCACATTGTCATGTTTCTTTATTATTATTACTTCAGGAAAACCTTGGGAATCGTCGGAAGATTTAGTTTTGAACTCGGATTTCTAACGTTTTACCATCGCCGCTTAACCGACAAAAACGCAGAGTAAATTAATAAAATAGGATATTCCAACGCGCGTAAGACAAAAAAAAAAAAAAAAGTGGATAGATTTCAATAAAAAATGTACGTTTTTATTACGATTGATTATTGAAAACGATTGTTAGAAAAGCGATGTAACACATATAATAAATATATATGTATTACATATATTACATTACGACTAGAATAAAAAAAATATAAAAAAAATAATGATGGGTATGGTTTGCGACACATTTCACGACCAATTTTTATTTGTTCGAGCATACGCCGACGACGTTTGGAACTAATTAATGATAATATTCAAATGTCTAATTATTCTAACAAACTAGTTACAAAAATTAACATCATGTATTTTTAAAAACTTGATAAATAATTATGCATGCGAAATCAATGGATGTGTGCGTGCCCATGCGAACGTGTGCGTGTGTGTATATCTACACACACACACACGACCAAACGCAAATTTCATTTAATGAACTCGCAGTGTGAAACCCGCGTATAGGCGGTAATTAGGGTTTGTCGGTTTTTTTCTCTCTTTAAATCGCGTGTTTCTGTTATTATTTGTTTTAAATAAATTATGATAATTTATTAGCCTAATGGGACGTTCCGGTCGTTAAAACGTATTGGTTGTCGTCGGCTGTGTACACACGTATCGACAACGGATCGTGACCGGTTTGTTCTTCGCGTGCAACGCGGGTTTTATGCGTAGGTATGATGTTTCATGGGAATTAAAGCAGTTATTAAAGAGGGCCGTTGGGGGTTGATAATTGTTAAACAGCAATTAAAATCAAAGTTCGGTCAAACTCAAAAGAAAATATTTATTTTATTCGTACCGTCGATGTTTTTTCTATTACTGTTTCTAGGTCATCTCGCGCGCGGGGTGATTTCTTTCGCGTCCGACGAGCGGTATGTAACGACCGAAAACAACGGTTAAAACCATAGGCGTGCGCAGGCGGTATGCAGGGTATGCAACTGCATACCCTCCTAAACATAGAACCTTCTTTCTAAAATTACAAAAAATAAATAAAAATTATGATATATTTGGTCTTATGTATATTATGTGACTTTGTATTACATTATGATTTTTATTATATTTTTATATTCAGTCCCAGACAGTTTAATTTATTTCTGAAACACAAATTATACGCTATAATAACGATTTAATGTGTTAATGAAACTACAGAACGAGAAAAGATTATAAATTAAAATCCCGAAAACATTATTGGTGATATTAAGAACTCAACTGTACGCAGAATCGTTTTATGATTAATTTTGATTATTTATCAAATTTATTTTGTTTTTCGTTAAAATGTATAGTTACGTTTTTATTTATTTAGCCTATTTAAACGTATTACTCAAACCATTTCAAGTGTTATGTATTTAAATTTTTTTTCGAAATTTATTTTAAATTTTAATTATGATGACAGTTATAACGATTAAAAAACGGCTATTCAATCACTTTATTCAGGGAAAAAAATTAAAATTTTAAATTTAATAGTTATTAAGACCAGAATTTCGAACGCTTAAATTAACTTCCAGTTTTATAGGAGGGGAGGCAATGGCAGCCTTTTGCATACCCTGAAAAATAACCTACGCACGCCTATGGTTAAAACGATACGTTTTGCTTGACGACGAGGCGTTCGCACGCGGGAATCGCCTCCGCAGTGGAGTCGAGCACCCCGTCGTCTTCGCGTGGGTGAACGAAAAACCGAAAACGGGCACCATTTCCAATGGTCCGCGGAGAACATTTTCGGAGCAGCACGTGTTCACGGGAAAGTTCACGCGAACGTACGGTTTTTGGGGTACGCAAAGGCGTGACGAAAAAAGACGTGAACGGTAACCGCGCGTACCGTGAAAAACTGATGTTGATAGCGAGCGTCACTTTGTACATGACCACGTTGAACGGGTACCGGTGCGCGCGCGGAAAACGACCGGAGCGATTTTCGCGCTCGTCGTACAAACGATGTGTTGTATTGACACGGCCTCAGCACTCGCGGAGGTAAAAAAAAAAACCTTTCGCAACGACCGTTGCGGCGACGGTTTTGCGTCACCCGAACGGCGTAGGTACACGTACGGTGCATCGATAAACGAATGGAACAGCCGCGCACGCGTTTTGCCCGGGACACGTACGAAATACGGACGAGCAAAAAGCGTACGGGAAAAGATAGAAAAAAAAACAAACTCACGAGAGCCAAGAATTTTTCTGCAATCCATAAATGTTCATTTAATTGCGATCTCTTGCCGTGCGCGGGGGTAGGACTGGTGGGTGGACGCGAGTACATAGCAGAAAAATGCGCACACGTTACATTACGTGTAATAACGTATGGAACAACAACAATGCCGATACCGAGTAACCCGCCGTAACCATATATTAGCTGGGCTGGTGTAAAAGAGATAAAAATAAAATAAAACGGAGGGGGAGGAAAAAACCGCCAACGCCGACGGTGGTCGGTGTGGTCGGGAGGGGAAAAGGGTGCCGAGCTCGTTAAGGGTACGGTTGTGGCGGCGGCGGCGGCGGCGAGCAAACGGCGCCTTATGGTCTGACGTGGGGTTGTGCCGCTAATTGGGCCGCGCTAACGAGAATACAAAATGCTCTGCTGTCTCTCACTCCCCTTTCTTTCTCTATCCGTCTTGAGGATTTCGCGGACAACATTCGATATGATATTCTCGTTCTGTACGCCTCGAACGCGCGTGGCCACTGCGACACACGCATGACGCGTAATCGCGCGCGACGAAACAGATTTATATGCAAATAAATCTTCGTTCGGAAATCCTTAACCGTTTATTCGATCGTGTTCGGCGTGTGCGCAACTGTTTGTTACAGCCGCCAAGGCGGTGGTCGCAATCGCATTACGAATCCCATTCACGGTGTCGGATATTCGATCGCGATACCGATACCATCTGTAAACCTAGGTATATACCGTGGTGTGCACATGTGCGACGCAAGTGAAACGCGTTCGCGTCGTACCATCAGACGTACACGTATTAATAATGTATTATCGGTAATACGCTTTTTCGCCAATGGTAAAAGTGTGTCATATTATTGTGGTATCGCATGCGCGCGAGTTCAACGACATGTCGCACGACAAAAAATACGTATTTGCTGATGGAGGGGGTGGGTAAGAGGGATGGGTTAAACGACGAACGACAGCGTATCCGCAGTTAAATCAACGACACGCGGCACTTATCCAGTGAAACCGTGATGTACCTATTGATGCGTACAGTTTTTGCAGGATAAAATAAGGGGCTGCGGATCCCGAGGAAACGCACCGTCCGGACGGGGCGGTGTATGTATTACGGTTGTGCCGGTATAAAGAGCCAATTAAAAAAAAAAAAAAAAAAAAAAAAAAAAATACACGCGCGTTATTATAATACGTGCAGTACGAATTCGAGAGGAAGAAAAATCGCATCGCACTCCTCGTCCTGGCGCGGCAAATAATTAATACCAGATGTTCGATTCGACAGCGCCGGTGTATCACCGTAATCATCATTATTATAATGTTTCGAGTGTCGGCGGCGACACGAGACGCTAATTAGACGCGCGCGGCCGCTCCACTATAACCTGCAACGCCTCCGAGCGGTTGGCACTGGAGGAGGATCGACGATGCGACGGCGGCGGTGTGTCCTCGTAACAAGCTGCTGCGCGCACGGAAATGTACGTACGTAATAATAATGAACGAGCGAGAGACCACGTTCACACGGGCGCCGCTCGTTTGTCGTGCGTTCTGCACGCACAAGAATGGGGGGGGGGGGCGTACGTAACAAGCGGGGGCGGATATAGTTATATGAAATGGGGGTAGGGTGGTTGATTTGTGTACACGAAAAGATAAAATATATATAATTTTAGTAAATACGTAACAAATAAATAAACAATTAAGATCATCAGTGTTTTGACCGATCATCAAATTAAAGACGTACCCATTATACGTATTTATTACATACTCACGTGATGTATGACACGTCCGAACGGGAGGGGGGATAAAACCCCTTACCCTCTCCTCGGATCCGTGTCTGGTGACATACATCGAGTACTTTGTATATGCGTAGACCGCGCGCGCGACACGACTGCGAGGACATAACCAAAACGCGAAGCTCGAGCGTGTCAGCGTTCCGCCAATTTTTCTCGTGCGCAGCCTCCGGGGCCTTTTACGTACATCATCACGAACCCGTGGCATTCCGACTTCCGAGCGCGCGTTTGGTGGTCACCCAACCGATGACATCATCTACTACCGTTGTAGTCGCACTAATTCGGTTAGAGTGGATTACGGGTGGGCGTACTCGACAACGTACTTATCGCTTTACACACACACACACACACACATATTATAAACAATACATTTATATATATATATATATATACGTACACATACTTCTGTACGGTTAATTGGAGGAACGCTCCAGGTATTTCTTGACGTGCTTTCGCCGCGCCTCGCCAAACGGCGTGCTATAGGTATACACTCTGGGAGTAGGAAGTTTTTTTTCAACGATACCTACAGCCGCGTTCAGCACGACGTGGCGAACGATCCCTCGAGGATGCGCGCACGCCCCCGTAAACAATCCTGTTATGTCGGTGATTCGAAGAAGCCGTAATAAGTGTGTTAGAGGGATTACAACGAGTGTTGCGTACACGATAAAGAATACACGTCTGAGAACTAGGCAGATATTTATTTTTCTATTTTCCCACTACGCGTTCCAAAAATGTCGCTCGAGTACGAGCCGATCGAACGGCGTACAAATAATGCGTACAATCGTATGCGATAAAACACGGAGACACCTAATCGCACCGGTCAAAGGTCTCAAAGATCAAAAACCTATTGAACCGATGCGTCGAGACCGAGTCGAAAAAATGCCGTTAAATCGAGTACGTTCGTTATCACGACACCGCACCGACAGTAGACAACAATGGTTATTAATATTCAAGTCCACATTAAAATACGTTTTCGGTATTCAATGTTACGTATAAATTCGTGTCGAACAATAAAAACTTTAATTATTTAGATCAAAATATTCATGGTTTTAACCATTTCTATAACCTTTTATTATAACCTATCAGGTTCGGCGAGACTACGAATAATCAAAACTCGAAATTATTTTGTTTTTTATTTTACATAAAACTTCACATATCAAAAATATACGAGTGAGTATATATAATAACAAGAATAATAAATGTTAAACACAATAACTATTCGTTTACTTGAATTTCGAGATTACAATTATAGTTGAACGTTTTTCTACAGTTAATATTATTTTGCTTTTTAATGTTCCTGATATAAGTTTACGAAAAATGAGTAAAAATATGCGTGTTTGTTTATTAAACGGTGAATAAGTATGCAATACACACAGAACTATCGTAGGTATAGTGGTAAGACAGTTTAATTTACCTAATTGAAAAAAAAACATAAAAATTATAAATGTAATATTACTTATTACGAATTTACATTACAAATTAAATACATAGGATTGCTAAATTATTTGAATACATTTCACGATAAAACTTTTAATCAAGTTTCAAATTGTATATATATATATATTTTTTTTTTTATACTATATTTATTCACGAAAATGTTTAAAAATAATTTTAACTCCGTATTAAAACGTATTAATATGTTTGCAATCATATATTCGTGAGCGGATTGTTCAGTCATTGTTCAACTAAATTTCTTTTATCCCAATAAACGTGCCGTCGTCATCATACTACACATACTCTTGTGCGTTTAACAAATGACATGTGAAATCCAATTGAAATGGAATAATAAAACAGCGATTTATGTGTTTGTATTTCACGTATTGACAAAACAATAATTAAAAACTGAACGATGAACATACATACGTATTTTCAATTCGTGTGCGAAACAAAAAACCTTACCAAACGAGTTCGTTAAAATCGAATAGATACTATTGCGGACGATAATACATTTTGAAAATAGGACAACTTTTCGGGCAACAGCGGTTCTCAACAGATACAGAGTGCCATAAATTTCGGTGTTCGATTCAGCTGGCTCGTGCGTGTACAATAACGCGCATTACTGTTTCTAAGAACCCAAGGACGGTGCGAGTAATTATCACATAACAATAAGGACAAGTAAATAAAAACGATTCGAATGGCCTGCGACAAATGTGAAAAACATTTTCGGCGGGACGAAATCGCACGAGCGGTAACTGCACATATATAAAAGTGTACCTACGTACCGTTGACCGTGACACATGGCGGCGTCGACGAACGGTGACGAATATCGGTCCGATATCGTAGCAGAATAAAAGCGCGCATCGAAATCGATAGCTCGCGCGGCGCAACGCGATCGGTAACGAGGCGTCGGCGGTGGCATCCGGATTTGTTGTTTATCTCGAAACGTAACAGGAACGATTCCGCTTACACGTTCGCGTCAAGTTAATTAATAACACGTTGCGAGTTGGACCGAAAAAAGAAACGGAAAAAAATATATATATGCCATCGTTCACGTGTACACGGAGGGGCGTTTAAACGTTATTCGGTCGAATCGATGGACGTACAAACCCGTACCCGTAGCCCGCACGTGGCGTATCGCATCCGTACAAATATCACAATAGCGCGCAATTACGTGCACGTTTAAAACCGATCCGAACAACCCTCCGGCCGCCCGGATCCGGGGTAGTGGTTCGACGTGAATCTCTATCGTTATAAGTGTCAAGTCCGCAGCGCGCGCGAACACACGGCAGGGCAGTTTTCTTCCTTTTTTTTTTTTTTTTTACGATAAAACAGATCGCCGATGTTGTTGCATTATCGTCGTACCGTACCGAAATCGTCGAGAGAACCGATTTCTTCTCGTTACGCTCTCCTACTACCTCCCACTCGTAAAGCACATTGTGCTCCGTGCACGGCGAAGGGGTAGTTTTAACACACGCGTACATATTTTTGTCATTAAATATATTTGTATATATATATATATATATATATATATATATATTACGATATAAGCGTGTAGATTGCGTGCCGCCCAACTATACGGCTGCGACGATGACGGGGAAGAGGGTCTTTGTTGGGCGCGTTGTTCTATTACTGCGTCTAATTGGTTCATACTCATTAAAAAGCCCTCGTCGCTAACACCGTCGTCGTCGTCGTCGTCGTCGCCGGTCGAGTTCTAATTTAACCGGGGCGAACCTCATTATATTGTCGACCCGTGCCTGTGGGCAAGGGCCGGTGGGGAGGGGAAGGATATATACACACGCACGCGGGCAGACGAACTTAACTCGCTAACTAACAAACCGCCTCCTCTGCTATAAGGGGGGGGGCTGTACGTATACACGGAGAACCTATTACTCGCACTACCCGCCACTACTGTCGCGGCCGCCGACGATTTCCCTGCCAGAGAGAGTACGGTGACGCGTTATTATTATAACAACGCGAAAAGCCACGTCTTTGTTCTCTCGAAAACGGTTTCTAATTTTAATAACGATGGCAACGACGAGTTTTAATTCTCAAACACGTGAACATGTGCATGATTGTTTGTGTGTGTGTGTGTGTGTGTGAAAACCTCATTAGCTAATCGCAATTTAAAAAGTATGTTTTTCCCTCCGAGATTATTATTATAAAACACGTAGCTATACGCACTCGTCCTCGTCGCAGCTACCAGAGACGCGCTGTTCGTTTGCAACAAACACTCTCGCTGCAGACGAGTTGATTTTATTTTTTAAACCGACCAAATACTCGTTCTCGAAACGACTCGTCACACCGAGGTGGTAAACAAGACACCTACTGATGATGGTAATTTATAAGACGTGTTGTACTCGAACACCGGGTCGCTGAACGTCGTCTTTTATCCTACAGCTCACCCGTCGCCGATTACTTACCGGCAGCGGACGACAACTATGTATAAAATATTAATACATACATAGGCGTGTGTGTGTGTGTGTGAATAATGAAGTGCTGGAAAATTATTAAACTATTTAATACGCTTTTATATTTTTATCGTTCTAATACGATCTTAATTTTAAAAAATAATTCTTGTCTTACATACATATTATGTATATGATATTATGCTTATATCATCCGTCTAATGACTAATGAGAAAGTATTTTATTTTTAGTTGAAATCACATTCAAGTTTCTAATCATTTCTATCGAAAAAAAAATTTACATCTACCACTCCGGAACTTCAATATTATTTAATATGGTGTTCGAGTGATCTTTAGTGATTTACTAATCCAAAAACTAACTAATCAGCTATAGTTATACTAAAATAACTAAAGTCATAATAAACTTTAAGTACATATACATGCATACTTTCTATGAAGGTTTTATACCTGCGTAAAAAAATTATACAAATAAACAGTGAAAAATATTTTTTGAGATAGTGCATTTTGAAATGTTGAATATTAACACAATAAATAGAAAAGTTTTATAACTATTAAGATTGAAAAAATGATTTACAAATTCACGAGGTATAAATAAAAACTTCACGGGTAAATTCGTTATAAAATTCTAAACACAAATATTGATCAATAACAGTGTTAACAACTTTGAATGCAGAATAATGTACAAAAAATGCTTTTAATTGACTTTTAATTGCTTGTATTATGAATTATGGCGAAATATGCACACTTACATTTTGGTTGGTTCTATGACAAAATTAATTTGTGACTTACTCAGAATATTCTACAACCATAATAAAAAATATGCAAATCGCGAGAAGTCCCGAACTACGTCCTTGTAACTAAGTTTTTAAAAATTATAATTAGAAAAAAAATTGGCAATGAGTTCTTATAACTACCGTTATATAAATCAGGCTTATATATGTTTATTAGTTCACTATTCGTATTGACTATATTGAATTGAAAATGTTAGGTAAACAGCTGATGAATTATAATTATTTATTTATTTTAAAAACATGATAGGTGGTTAACATTAACAGGAGGGTAATACATTTTTTTAAAATCATTCAAGTTTAAAACTTTTGGAATCAAATATAAGGATAAATAAACTTTTACATAAACACATCAAAATCTATATAGATTACATTTCTACCTTCCATGAACATATAATACTTGAATTTTTCGGTGTGGAGTCTCGAGTGTATCTAAACGTTTTGTTTGTTTTAAACATAATATTTACGAAATCCCAATTGATGATAAATCGTGTGCAATGATATGATAAATGGTAAATATCACGGGAGCTGTGGATCCGTTTGACATGGAAGAGGTTCAAAAATATATCGCGTTATTATGTAATTTTCCTTAAAGCGCTTACACTTTCTGTTTATATATATATTATATACATATAGACCTTATTCAAAGGCCTTATTTATTTAATATTCCACAGTTTTTCGTAAATCGTATATCGTATTATAAGGTTTGCTAGATCGTCGTGGTCTTTTGAACAAATATCGAAATACAGAGTGCACGCAGTAGTTTTTATTGGATTTGAACGGAAGATTAGGGTAGTAGAATCGAAACGTCAAAGAGTGTCAGAAAGAACGTATCGGCTTTTATTGGTACCGATAGACCAACGTTTACCCGGGACATTAAAAAGAACCATTTATTTTAATATAAAATCCACACGGGGACATAAGTTTGTTTGTGAACCGTTTCAAGACTGCAAGATAAAACAGTATATATTCGCTGTTGATACTCCGTCTATTCGCGACTTAAAAGTATATTTTTTGGTGATATTCTAAACAAACCCTTTACATAAAACATTTATTAAATCAAATGCGTCAATAAGACAATGTTTAAAACTTTTTTATTCAAACTTTGGTGTTCCTGAATTTGTTAGGATGCAAATTAAATAAAAATTACATTACAATTTAAACACACATTAACGCACACTAACGCCTACCCAAAACATTAACTCTTTTCGTTTATATCGAACACACACACACACACACACACACACACACGCAATACATATGAACTGTAAAATGTATATGTTTAATATATTTACACTGTTTCGTAAATAAAAACAAGTCGTAGACTGTTTGTGTTCGTTTTATAAATTTGATTGTTCGCGCCTAACAGGAGCTGTGTTTATAAAGAGAGATTGCCGTATTTCGAGTATTTGGTCAGATACATTAATAGCGTGTCCAACTCCTAATGATGTACCAAGCAATGTAAATTACAAAAATCGTTTTAATTCCCCACTTGTCCTAACTTAACGAGTCGTTTCGTTCCTGAATATAGGTTCACACGGATGAATAAAAGGATTTACACACCGCCGCTTGTTACATTAGTGAATTCGACTCAATTTTTCAAACTTTAAATAACAAAACCGATATTCCGTTTATAAATTAATCATTATTAATATTAATATATAGTAATCGATTTTCAGAAAAATATAAAAATATAATAAAAACTATATCAGTATGAAATTATTCAATTAATTTAATTGATGCATAACTATTCATATAAATATATAATTTTTATTTGATTTCATACGAAAATAATATAGGCGTTTCACTGATGAAACTCGTGTGGAGACCCAAGATTATTATAAATATTATTCCAACTTTAGAAAAAAATAATTTAATAAAACAATCGAATTAAAATCTGATTATAACTTAAAAGCCATTGGAATTCGACGTTGTAATATGAGTACATTATAAACAATTAGAGTATTCAATATATTAGTTATTTATTATAAATAACTGGTTATGATTAATTTATTGCAGCAAAAGTATATTTAAAATGTATGTGTACAATTTTAACTGAGGATTTTTTAATATTAATTCCTAACGGAACAAGTTGTGTTACGGCACAAAAATATGAGAAAACGTTTACATTTAACTGATATTTGTAGTTAGAGGCAACACAAAAGTTAAATTAAAACGCAATTGAAATTATTTCATAATCGTTTTTGCATCCGCCTCGGGATAAGAACCATGAAGTGGAACAGCTACACGCTATAGTTTATTAGCTATTAAAATAACATTATAATCATTGAATATGAGAAAAAAAAACTTATAGTAAATTTAAAAGCCATGTCCGAATATTACGGTTTTTGTATGTTTTGGCTGCCATGTTCATATTAAGTAGAACTGTATGTGAAATTTAAATTTACATTTTTATGACCATATTACTATAATAAACAACTTTTATGCGATAAAAATAGAATTTCATATAACTGAATTAGGATGGTTATATTAATATTTAACCCAAGTTTATTAAACGTTTATAGAGCAACACGTTCGACACGTAAGAAGTTCGACTTAAATTATTTTATGAAAAATAATGTTATTACACATCAATGGGACGTTTAAAATAATTATTTTTATAATATTTTATCAAAACCCATCACTGCAAACGAGCTTGTTTGTTGTATTACTTTGTCAAACAACCAAAACGTCTGTTGTCGAAAATTTTATACCCTTTTTCATCATGTCGTCACAATTTAATTCACACGACCCGAGGCGTTATATTACCCCGTCTCCCCTTACATTTTCACCCGAACGCGTCTGCCACGTTAAATCTTTTTTTTTTATGATTATAAAATACTGAATTTTCATACAGGGGAACATTCGAAATACGTGTGGTGATGTGGTGTGCGCACGGCTATAATGAGATAGAAAGAGATCGCGATTGCCGATTTGAATAATAAAGCCAGTGGCCGTAAAAGAGAAAAATATAATAACAAAAAACACTATAAAGGGTGGTTTTACAAAAAGGGTGGCGGAGTGGTTGATCATCGAATTTATCTTTTGTGTAATAAAATCGCGTCCGAGTCCACAGTAATTGCGCTAAGGAAAGGAAGAAGAGAGCCAGGACATCGCGTCGACATTTGCATACTCATTGAATGCACACAGGCCTACATAGTAGACACATAATTGGAGTGGTTTGCGTTTTTGTCTGCGGCTTCGGTCGTCTTAACGAATCTCTTGTTTGCATACAACCGCAATCTCTACCAGACGTCTCACAGTGGTCCTAGTAAATTCTACCAATCTTAAAGAAAGTTGATAATGTGACGCTCCGACTTCAAAAATCTGATTTTGCTGGTCAATATTTTAATTACATAAAATATAATGATTAATGATACCAAATGTATAAATAATGTAATGTAATTTTTATTCTCAACGAACACTCAACAAAATAAGTACTTGATCTCTCAATAAATACAAATGCCAAGAGCATTTTCAACGATAATTTTGAGTATAAAAATAAAATGTACTGTTGAAATCAATTTATTTTTCATTATTAAATGTACTGCAAATTCATAAAACGTACAAGAGTGAAAAAAAACATTTTAAATCGAATCAGAATAAATTCAGACTATACTAGACATAATACATTTATAATCTCTACTGATCCTTACAGTTTTCTTTTGCGTACTTTGAAAAAAAAAACAACTTTTTCTATAAATTTATGATAATAATTACTAATAGGTATTTATAGTCGTATAGAAAACATACGACTTCTTTACTGTTGGATTAGCAACAAATATTTAATATAAAGAATTTTAATAAACGTCTTCATTCTAAAATTCTATATCATCTATTCGCTATTCATTGTATAATAATTGGAGTATAAATCAATGTATTTTTAAAAACATAAAAATTAAAACTATAGACTTTGTTCCGCTAAATCAAATTTTTGGAGCTGAAAATAGCGGTAACGCTCAAGATATAGACTAATCATAAGTTATTTTGTTTTGTTCATACACATATCCAATGATTTTTAAAAAAGCTATATTATAAAATTCATTATATAACCAATGCATTTTTCTTAATAATTTTTTTCTACGGTGAAAATAAAGAAATATTTATCAAGAAACACAAGAGGACAAAATTAATGAGATTAATTAAAAATGAAATCCTGCAATAATTCGTAACATATACTCGTATACTGATCTACTCACAAGAAAATATTTTCAATTTTGATGGTTTTTTCCTTTTTTTTTTATTTTTATTGCAGAAACCTTATCTTTAGTGACCATTCGTTATTTTCCGGTACGTAATTGACAAGAGAAAAAACACCCCCCCCCCACACTATGGTGGTAATCTATTTCTCATCATACACACAGCGATATAGGGTTCAGAACATTGCGTAGAGAAGGTGAAATGAGTTTAGTTATTACCCACCCTCCGTCGCTTACATTTCCCCCGTGTGTTTTCGTAGCTGCCGTTAAAAATTATTATAAGATGACTATACCGTTAATGGAAAAATTATCGGAGTGAAAATTTTTTTCATTAGATCTTCGCCCGCCGTTCTATTGTTTCCGGTCCTCAATGTTCGACGCCAATCTCTTTTGATTGCTACAGCAATGATGGATTTATACGGATTTGATATCACTTATATACATATACGTTGTGTTTAATCTTCAGTTTTGGTTAAAGTCGATATTACCAGGATAAGATAAATTCAACCCAATTATATACATAACCTATTAGAGGGAAAATGGAAGAAAAACAGTACGTTGATCATATTGATCGTTTCATTATCGTAATCATAATAATTGGTGTTAACCAATGGAAAAAAAGTGCAAAAAAATACATAACTGAATTTTTTAATCATTTATTTTTAGTAATTGTGTTTGATTTATTAAGTATTAAGTATATACTTGCAAAACGATTTTAAATATCTAATGTTAATTTGATTGGAAATTACGAGTATTGAATAGAGAAGGCTGGAGCATTGGATGTGTGACGGAATAGTCTTAATGGCCGACAAACCTCAAAGAAGAAGAAGAAGAAGAAGAAGAAGAAGAATTTTACTTTTGAATATTATTATACTCGTTTTCATATTAAATGATAAATAATTCAATATGATAGATTAAAAATAACAGCAAACAAGAAACGGTCGATACAAGACTACAAAAGTTAGAAAAATCGATAAAAATGTACATAGATACATCATCCAAAAATTTTGAAAATCTTAATATAACTGATAAAATTATATTAAAAACCTTAGAAAGTGTAAAAAAATCATTCATAAAATTATAAATATAGGTATGTATATACGATGTGTTGTACTTCATTAATATAAGTGAAATAATGGAAAGGTTTAATTTTTGGATTTTTTTTTAAATACACTTATAAATTCCATTAAGATCTTTTATACTTATAATAAAATTATTATTTCAATATGAACTGATATTTTGAACAGTTATTTTATAGGCCTTTTGGGTTTAATTTGAAATAAAAACGGTTTTCGTACTGCTATAAAAAAATAATTTTATCTATTGCATGTTTTTCTTGATTATTTATGTCGATTCACCCTAAAACTTTTATAGACTTTAATAATTTTTATTAATAAATATTAGATAGCCTAATTATTAAATAGTATAGATATTTACTGTATTTGAAAATTAATAACCATAAAAAAATGGGTAAGTGTCCATACATAAAGCCGCCAATATTAATGAACAGATGATTTTCTAATCCAATACCAATTCATGTTGTGATTTATATTCGGTGTATCTCTATAGATAATTAAAGATTACTAATCGAATAAGAAAAATAAATAATCATTTTATTTTGAGTTTTATCCAAATAGTTTGTGTATATTCAGCATAACCTGGATAACCTTTCTTGGAAAACCGATATTCTTCGTGATTATATATTAGTTTATCATCGAGCAGTATAATGGCCTTTGGTTTGATGAAAATTCAGTTATTTTATAGGCGGTCGTAAAAAAATCATTTAATTTGTAATATATATGAGTGTGTGTGAGTACTTATACATACATACAATATAAGTAGAAACACATTCAATGACGTCATAAAGAAATTAAATTTTCTAATATCAAATGTTGACGACCCCTGACCCGAGTAGTGATCGGGGGGTAGTTTATATTGCTTTTTTCTCGTTTCGTATCATCCCTGGACCTCACAAAGGAATGGGAGAAGGGTAGTAACGATGGGTATTCCAATATTGCTGGGCAATATTTTATTTTAGTTCACCTGTCATTGTCGTAAGTGCTAACACACAAACCAAACAAACTTATTAAATTCTTAGACATTTTTTGTCTAAACAAAAATGCGTTCCACTATAGTTATAGTTCTACTTTTGTCATAGATAAATAGCTATTATATTTGCTTATTCATAGGTGTAGTAGATATCAAAGTTTTTTCGATTTTTTCCGATTAATCATAACGAATGGTATAGTGGTATACAAAACTTTGCGCATTCATCTCCGGACATAAATTAAATAACTTATTCCATTAACTGATTTTGACAGTGTTTGCGTCCCCTTGATTGTTTCTCATCATTTGGCTCTCTTCAGGGAACAGGGAGGACGGAAGAGATTTAAATTAAAAAAAAATGGTGGGCGTGGTGTATATTGAGGCAAAAGTCATTAGCTAACCGTGAGACGGCGGGCGCGAGCGAAATTGAAAACGGCTCCAAGGGTGAAACCGATATTTTTATTAGATAACGTCCAAACCCATCCCTTCCGGTTGGCACGTAGGAGAAAAGAGGAGAAAATTTTACTATGGGTAAGTTTAATAAAAAAATAATCCTCCAAACCACTCTATATACAATGGTCAATAAAGTGTATAGTAAAACGAAACGTACCAATCATTTTCAATGTCAAACAAATAGAAATATTAATTTCATAACCATTAAATATACTTAAATTGCCAACGATAAAATAATAAACAAGCATATACTTAAATAAGTAGTATAATTTAAATTAATTTATATGGTTATAGAGTATTTTAATGTGAATTATATTGTATCATTAATTCACTATTTTGTTTAAATATTATTTAAAGTAATGGATCGAAAAAATTGAAAAAATTATCAATGTGTCGAATAAAATCGAGTAAATAATGTGTAATTAAATAATAAAATGTTCATCTCATTAGAATTATCCAGTTAATTATATTATAGTTTAATAGTTTTATAATTTTAAAATTAAAATTGCCAAATAACTGTTATAATTGGGACAATTTATTTGTATATATAGCCATACTTGAAATTATATTTTTATCTTACAAATTTTTAATAACGATTTTTATTGTAACACATGATTTTGTGCAATGTGTTACAAAGTACGTATAATATTAATGATTATTTAACAGAATGAGAACCACTGGACTGTAATTGAAGTGGACTGCCGACGGACAGTAGGGTGAGATTTTTATTAATAAAATCCATCCTTATGGAGGAAGCGCGAGAAGGACAAGAAGGACAGAAAGAGACAGAGGGGTGGGCATACAACTACGGTGATCCTTCAAATCAACATCTCGTTACACTACCATAGCCGCTACCTTGTGCATATATAGGAGGGGTAGTTTTGACGTTGTCGAGTTTTTCCGGAAGCAGGAAATCACTCTTTTACCTTGTGTCCAAAACGTGTGTACGACAGGGCAATTGACCGAAACGCTGTCACTCGCGTGTGGTTATTGTTTTTAGTAGGACATGAACATTTCACTAAATAATCACACCCTAACACGTCCATAAATTTACATATTTTTCTATCAGCAGATGTATTTAAAACGTAACGTTGCATTTTACTCAAAACGCTTGTTTGAAATTTATTTATATGATTTTGTAAAATCTTTGAGGCAATTTTTATATTTAATAAAATATATTCAACAAAATTCAATATATAATCAATAAATAGTATAACAAATAATTTCCCCCGAAGAGTTTTCATTATTAAGTTTAGACTATTAAATTGTAAAAAAATTATTAAATATAATACATTTATTCTTGAAGTATATCACAGAAATATATTTAAACTCTTATCGTTAAAAATAAACTTTATTTTTTACTGAAGTATTTAAAAAAAATTATTTATTTTTCAAGCATTATGAATTATTTTATATAATCGCAGGAGTCAAAACAATTAAAAGTAATTCATGTACGGAATATCACCAATAGAAGGCGACAAAAATAAAAAACTTGGTAAAAATTGATCTGTGAATAAAGAATTTAATGTTATTATATCTTACTTCGACATAGTACGAGTATAATTATTTTTATACAATATTGAAAATAAATACCTACGTGGAACACTGAGGACTAATTATAAAGCAGTCATAGAAGTTTTAGAAAAATATCGAAATGATTATTTACAATCACGTATGTCTTTTGAATTACTAGTCTAAAATGTACAATCAATAATAGCTTTGGTGTAAAATCTGCATAAATAATAATGCACATTAGTTTAAATGTTGGTACATCGTAAATTAAATTACTTTACTCCGATAATAACGTATCGTGTTTCTGATCACTCTTCAGTCCAGAAGTCAAAAATATTATCTCCGAATGAAGCGATTATTAATAGTTCTATACTTTACGTATCCGGAGGGCCTTGTTGTATCGATATCATCCGTTAGGAGTAAATGCTTCGTCAACAATAATCGCACTTATTGCACTTCACTCGTAGTGTAAAAACCTTCGTATTTATCGTATTTCACATTAAGTCTGTGTCTGCTATTTGATCAAAAGTGGACATTTTTAAGTAACTTGATATATCTATCCAGACGGTATTCCTATTGCGAGTATCATACTATTATTTTCCTCAAATATAATTTATTGTTGTAATCGTTTCAACTTTAAAACTCGAAAGTTGAAAGAGTGACATAGAGCTTTAAACGTTTTATGAAATACATGTTTACATATATTTCTAAATAATATAATAGTAATATTAAATTCGACAGAGTATCAATTTGATTATTGATTATAGTGTATATTTTATAATTATTAAAATGAATTTAACCTTTTATTTTATTTTAATTGTTGTTGATTAAATAATTAAAAAATATGATTATATAAATTTATTTTTAAACTCTTGGCTTAGCTTTATAACCTTCTTCTTACACCAGTACTACTGAATACATGTATCAATAAACAGATCGTAAAATATATGATATGGTAGCTAAAATACATTATATACTATTATAATAACTTCTAAAATATTAATAAAAATAAGTTTTAAATTATACAATTATATTTCGTATCATTTGAATATCAAAATTTTTTCTGAAATTCACTTCATTGTTAATCCACATCTATCATATATTTTCTTATCTCTGTCCTAAATTAACCTTCCATTAATACATCAGCAATATATCTCTGTATATAATCATCACTTTTCAGTGAATAATTAATTAATTTTTATTGTATTCAATTTTTATTATTATTATCTACTACTATATTAGCTACAAATTATTGTTAATATACTCGTATATAAACTATTGATATACTATGTATAATTTTCGAACCGTAATTCTTTATTGGCAAAGGCTAATTCAATTTAAAATCAAATAAAAAAATTATCTGAGTAAATTTATATATATAAAAAAATATAAAAATATAAAAAAATATTAAAAATATAATTAAATAATAAACAAAGTTTATGTTTTCATTTCAGTTTATTGGTTTTGACTTTTGATTCGGTGTACTGTTTTCATTTTATCAAACCAGTATTATTTTTTCATGATATTATTTTTAATATAATGTTATGTTTAACTATACTAAACAAATATCACTAAATTTAGTCAATTTAGGTAGTTTTTGTAAGACATCAAGCTTCCCTTCAGGTTTTCGTAATTATACCTCTGCCTCCTCCAAAAACTCGAAAACTTACAAAATCATTGGACATAAAATCCAATAAGACATTTTTAAACAGTATTTACTTCTAAAAAAACACAATACTTAACAAAATAAGTAGTTTGTTGAATTTTATAACTTGTATTATAGATAGATTGTTTTAGTTATATTTTAACCCATCATTTAAAAATTAAACATCGGCTTAAGTTATGAATTACTTAAAATTAATTTAGTTATATTGAATATTTAGCTACATAAAGTTTTAAATAATTGACGATTTGAAACAGTGTTAAAATCGATTAATATTATCATTGAATGACTGTAAATTTTAGAATTTTAGTTATTTTTATTGTGATTAACGGACTTCTAATTTAATCCAAGCCTCTTAAGTACAAATATGTTTATGAA
Organism: Sipha flava; assembly: GCF_003268045.1. Lineage (NCBI taxonomy): Eukaryota > Metazoa > Arthropoda > Insecta > Hemiptera > Aphididae > Sipha > Sipha flava. The sequence continues at coordinate 97,655 of NW_020272762.1, forward strand.
TGTTATTCGTTTGTTTTTACTTCTTACTCTATCAAATTATTATTAGTAATTTAAAGAATAAAACAATATTAATATTTCTGCTTAAACTATTTTTAAACTTGTTTTTGAAATAAATCATCTCAAATCCGATTTATAACTTCATAGAATTGAATATATAAAATTATAATTTATTTTAATTTAATTTAAAAAATATAGCGTATTAGTATAATGTACATACATGCATAGTCACACATATATTGCCTAATGAGTAACAATGTTACAAAATTTAAATAGGTTGTTATACAGGTAACAATTTCATCATGTAGGTAATATATAATTTAATTTATAGAACGAGACACTCGTATCCATTATCGAATCATAAGATTTCACCCATTATCATTTTTATTTGTAATATATTTAAAAACAATAATGTTGGGTATAAACAAAGATAAACAAACATTTAAATTTCAAATCAAATTTTCCCTCTAAGACCCTGTTTTTCATTCGTTTACTGTTCACCCTCACGCCTGTCGCTTATCGTTTTTACTTCCCTTAAATCGACTGCACGCGGTCTTCCGATTCCCTACTCTACAATGGGATGAATGAGGGTGAAAGGCAGTTCACCATTGTTGTTTTTTTAAATGGTTTTTAGTATTTTATATCGATACTGAATAATGAAGTGACTGCTATTTGCGTTTTGGAAATTGTTTCTCTGGTCCCCAAAACTTTTTTTTTTTTTGCTTGGCCACATTTCTCCCACCACTATTGCCGGTATAATAACATATCAAAAAATAATATAATACTATCCCGGCGGTCCGATCCAATTTTGGAGGACGTTAAACAATTATTTCAGAGACCGGACAACAACAATATCCCAATAGCTCCCCTTGCCGTTCTATATTGCGGAAAATTGGATCCCAAGGAAAATGCTTTTTTTTTTTTTTTTTTATCAATTTTTGACGACACCCGCAGGGCTCTACATTTACATAGGACCTCTCATGTATGTATACGTGTATGTAGGTATGCAGGCGAGGAGAGTGTGAGTGTGTGTACCCCCAATCCCGCAAGCACGTTCCGATCGCAAATTGAAAAGCCAATTTCGGGTTTGCTTTCTACTCCTTCGTTGGGAGAGCAGCTGCATTGTCGCCGGTCGAAAGAAAACGGGAGAGTATAGAACCTTCTATTTAAATGCGACACCGGCCCACTGACCCACGGGGCCTTTACCGAAATTCTTATAAAATCGAATCCGATCGTCTTGGGAAATCCGTTTCGATCGCTAGTGTGGTGTATACCACCGAATGAACAATATAAATCTCTCAATTTTACACAAAACTACAAAGTTATTTGGGGTAGAGGACGGGGATACGTTATAATTGAAAATAGGGGAATGTCGCGTAATATCACCCTAGAGACGTTCAAGAGTTTTAAACGGTAAATTAAAAAAATGGGACGAAGGAAAAGAATAAGTCTCGGACATAACTATATACGGCACTTTTTAATATCGTCAATACCCGTACAACGCATAGCCTTGTTTGCGAACAATATGCCCTGCGATTTCGGTATATTTTTTAATATTGTATTCGGCGAATAAACCGTTCATAAACCGAAACGCCCAGACGGTTTATCCTTTTTTATTATTATTATATTTATATGCATTTTATTCTCTCTTTCTCTCTCTCTCTCACTTTCTCTCACTCCCTGTCACAACTCACGCTGTCTCCTTCCACATGTTCGCGACGGTAGGGAAGCTGTGGGAGAACCGAGGAAATTACTTTTGCCAATTTTACATTACGTGGTAGCCATGCCGCGACGCAATAACCGCCAAAAACTTTGTAATAATATACACTCACGAGGCACCCGGACAAGGGGTGAAAACGTAAATTCAATATAACTATACAACATAATACCAAAAAAAATAAAAAAAATAAAAATAAAAATATATATATTTTTACTATACATATTGTGATCATTTCTTGAACACGATAATACAGTAAAAGAATATGGCAAATTGATAACAAAACTTTGTGGCCACTTATATTTTAGGTCGTAATACATCATAAAAAATAATTTAAATAAGCATTCTATTTATATAATTTATGAATATAATTAATACTTATTAATTACATTTACTAAATAATATTTTGATTATTATACGCTTGCTATTAATATAGTCAATAAATTTAGATAGTTTTTAAAAATTAAGACAATAATGTATTAGTATGAGGTCATGATAAGATATTTATAATGTCTAGATGATTGTTTGACAGTTAAAAAAATTTGTATATTTGATCACTGTGATATTTATCACTCCAAGACTAAATAGTTATTTAAATTACGTTTTTGTTGCATATTCTTAAGCAACTCTGATAAGCTCCATAATTAATACATATTTTCCGTCGTTTTTCACTTTAGATGGCATTCTATATAATACTATGTATGTTGTGTATATATAATGAGAACTACAAAGAAAATATCTTCAAATAAGAGTAGTTACATTGTTGTATAACGTCTTTACATTAACATAATGCAACTTCTAGAAACAAACAAAAATTTCTTTCATTTTTCTGAATGAGGTTTATACACCTAAGAACGTACATATAAACGCATTCAACATGTTAAAAAAATAATAATTAATTTTTTAATATTGTTTAGTTTATACGCTTTAGTGACTACGTCAATTTTTTCAGGTGTTTTTTAACAACAATCGTATTACCAAAATAGTGCACTTATGATTCTTAATTGTTTTCATAATAGACACAATGAGCTGACCATAAAAAGTGATTATTAAATCTTACGAAGTACCCTCCCCTATAGCACTTATTAGGATCACCCCCCCCCCCCCCCCATATACTTAACGGATATTGCTAATATTAAAGCATAGAGATTATATGATTTTATTTATATGGAAACACATTTTAACAATAAATATAATAGACACGTCAAAGAAATGTAGTTTTTGGGGAGAAAATTACCAACAATTAATACCATTATATACTCGTATATATGGCATGGGTAAAAACAATTAAAAATAATTAAATGTATGTTAATAAATAATTAAAATCAATTGAACTTTTAATAGATAAGTATTTTGAACAACTAAATATTATGAGTGTTACATTATACCACATGCAATGGCAAATAGTAATCCGCATTAATATTTTTACACTCGATCCATTTCAGGTGTTTTCATATTGCCATTTTTAAAGGACAGAATTAATTTCATCATAAATATAAATTATTTAACTAAACTATTAACTTAACACCATAATGTTTTTTTTTCACAGACACGATCAAAAAGTCTGAAAAACCTACTCGTTTTCTTCGAGTTCTCCTGCCCTGCTAGTCGATAGACAATTTAGATTAAATTCGGCCAAACTGAAAACCGATTGACATTGTTGAGAGAGAGAAAGAGAAATAATGAGAAAGAGAAATAATGAGGTGTATGTTTGTGTGTGTGAGTGAGAAACGAGAGAGAGAGAGAAAGAGAGAGAAACGTTGGAGGGAAAGATCGCGGACAATACCGCCAAACTCCATTAATACGCTTAACGGTGCGGAAGAGAAAGACGAATCACGCGCGCAGCGAGGGACAAAAAGAGCGAAAGAGAGATGGCAGAAACAGGCAGAGAGGTGGAAAAAAGGATTCCAATCGAATTTAATTATAAATATTTTTAATTATCACTCTAGCAGCCATGTAGTAATAACACCCGCATGGTCCTCTCGCATGGATCACGCACAAAAGGAGGGAAAATAATTAAAAGCAAATTAAATTAATGATCTTTTCTACATCCTTCACAGCCTGACTCGTGTCTCGCACTGCTCAGAATTACCGTCTCACAGACATATCAGTTAAAAACAATCTGGTTGAAACTTGTACGACATACCGTTAACATTACATAATATCAAAACCGATTCTTTGCGGGGGTAAGTTATCATATTACATGTTTATAACATATGGGCGTGTCTGTGTAAGGATACTATAATGGATGCATTGTAAACAGGTTAATCATTATTTTAAATTACGGTAGCAAAAAAAAAAAAAAAAACAGAAATGGTTTTTCACTCAATTTGTAGTTGTTCGTATTTCCTATGTATACTCTTAACAATCTTGTCGAAGACTAAAATTAATTTATCCATCTGGATTAATGTAAATTAAATTTATAATTTTGTAGTTTTAAATGTTGTATTTAGAAACAATTAATAACACCGGTTCTATCTCTTCTAGCCATCAATGAAACAAAATATATTTTCAATCACCATCAGTCCAATTTGAACCTAACCAGCTTCAACATATACCATAATACATACATATTTATTTATGGTCCATCAAACCAAATGATTTTCATCCCGATGAATTTTATCATCGAGCGTCATTGCATTTCTACGCAAACTTCCAGCAAATAAATTATTATTAACCATGGAATGAAACCTGGCAATTTCGACAAAAACCCTGGTCTGTAGTAAAGGTTTCTGAACTACTCAGGTTCTTGAATTCCAGCGACGTGCACAATGTATGCACCGGGCTAGGGTACGACTTATTTATATGTGCACGATGGATTTCGTTTGTCGAGTAACAGGAATTGTTAAGGATTTGTCGATAAATAAAGGATACGTGGCTGTGGAAATTACCTGACCGTGCGGGTTTCTAGGAAGAGATAAATGAGAAAACTGACGATCGGATTGTTGATTGGACGACGAGCAAAAGACGCAGGGGGAAAAAACGAGCCACAAGTGTGGCAAGACCAAAAGCAATTACCCTCAAAGATCCTCCGTTTCCCCCCTCACACAGCTACCGATGCGATGTGTCCACCAAATTAGCTTGCGTTTCCGTTCCGAGTCCTCTTATTTCATTCAGTATTCTTTAATCTTATTTTTCAGTCACACCAAAACCAAGAACGGATTTTTTCACATGCATTACATTTATTATATGGTCATCCCAATACTGCCGTTTATCAATTATTCTCAAAATATTTTAACTATGGGATTTTTAGATTCTTAAAACAAAATAATTTTCTCTTGGAAGTAAATGATAATACAATTTGTTGAAAATATATAGATAGCAGAGCATATAACTTTTATGAAATCCCCTAGTGTTTTTTTGAAGAATAGATAGATAATCACATGTTTAATTCAACATAACGCTACGATCAAGTTAAATTTACACTATAACTTCAACTATATGGATTATCTATAATATACGAGTACATTACAACGATGCATAACTATAAAATTATGAATATTATAATTTGAATAAACATTTAACAATTTATTCAAGTTTCAATTATAAAAACTATTATAAATAATATACAAAACTGTTGCTCCTACTCAAGATTTAGAGTATAACCTCGAGAACAACCGAAACTCCGATAGTTATTTCTAGGAAAATGAACAAACACTTTTAGACTGTTTAATACTTAACCATGTTATCCGAGCTAAAACGCCATGGGAATTTGATAACGGCGAACAATAGTACGGACTTACGAAAACATTAGCGACTAAGTGTTTCGGTTTGCTTTTCTTCTCTCTGCTACCCGCTCCGTCTATCAAACACTTATTCAGTTTCAAGATAGTGTTAATTGACGCGTTCACAATATTTTTTTTTCTGTCATGCATCAGTACTTATCTTTCATTCTACACCCATGTACAAACAATATTATTCTGTTACTCTTTTCACACTCCGGAAGTGCGTATACTACCCAACCACGATCTATATACTACAAACAGACGGAACTGAGTGTACACAGACGGACGAGGTTTTATCTCCGACATCATTAGCATAAAATGGCAATTTTCCGTTTTGCCACATAACCGGTCGTAAAGGCACCACTGAACGAGAGCCGTTTACTTATTAAAACTCAATTACTCGTCGAATGTACGATTAATTCTGTCAGGCTGCAGCTGAAATTCAATTACATGCTGCTTCGCTGCAACGATGACTGTAGCGACGGAGGATCGCGAAAGTAATTTTGACAAACACACACACACACACACGCACGTATGGTGAGTCCGTACAACCAATTACTATAAACATTTATCAGGCTCCAGAAATTTAATCGTTGGTATCAAATGGAAACCTCAAGTATATTTTTGTCCACAGTTCAAAAGTTTAAAAACCATTAGAAAGTTAGAAAGTTTTGTGTTAAAATATAATTAATTTTATATAAGAAAAAGTTTTTTTTTTTTTTATGTAAAATAAATTATACAAATTTATCAATCATTAAGTTCACTTTAAGTATATCAACAGCGAACTAAATCAAAATTCTAAACGCACGAATAAAATAATGGATTATATAAATTCTGTTTAGATTCAACTACTGTAATTCCTCCGAATTCAATATTTTTTAAATTTTCTATTCAATTATTTATAATTATTTATAATTGTATAGTTATTTATAATTCGGAGTCATAGTATTATATAAGTAAATAAAAAGACTCGACAGTTCTAAATACGCCAATTTACAGCATTTGTATCTTCTGATTCGAGAAAAAATAATCGATTTCCCACACAACCGTTAATTGGTTTCAACTAAGTGCATTCTGGGCATCTCGTTATGTTTGCCAAAACGGCGCTTCGTCAATCGTTAGGCATAATAAATACATATTTTTCTCTACTGCTCTTAATTCTAAATTACATTCAGTTACGTTTCTTTCTCGCTATGTCAAACGCGATATTGGTTTTTATCCTTGTCTGTATCAACGTGTTCCACCATTTCACTTCAAACTATCATCTTTATCTCGCGTACATATAAATAAACACATAAAAGAACATGTTTAACTTTTTTACATATATTGTAACATATATTACATTCATCATATTATTTGTCATCGTCAACTATAAGTTGAAATAGCTGCTGCTGGTGTGGCGGTCAAAGGATCGGTGAAAATTCGACCGTTTGATTTCATCGCATACAGAGATTTGAGTCAATTTGATTTTATTTAATATAGGTACCAAACTACCGGTGTGCATACAGAAATTTATACGTAAAGTGTAAAAATCATTCGATTTATACCACTTAGCAACTGATAGCCATTCAAAAGGGAAAAAAGTGATATAAAAGGGCGACGTGAAAAGTACGGCAAAAAAAATCCATTAGTAAAATTTCACCATTTCCGTCCGAGGTCAAAATTAATTTACGATAATTGTTTTTTCTCTCCTATCCCTAAATGCAATATATATTTTTTGCACGCCAAGTACTATACTTTACACGGGCATACTAATTACGTATCGCAATTATTTTTCTTTCTTTCCTTCTTTCCTTTTTTTTTTTTTTAATTTCCTGTGTTTAATTAGCCCGCCTTCTCGCAATTGCCACTGTTGCAACGATAATTCCGCCAGTTCTTTTTATTTATACGGCCGAGTACTATTATTATTATGCCTCGTTAACCCGGTGTATGCGATTATTAAAATAAACAATATAACAGTGTAATCCCGAAATAAAAAATAACATTCGCACAGACATTTAAATTGGATATTTTTCCCTTCTCAGAAATGTTTACTCGTTTGGGATTTTACACTGCGGATGTTTTGATAGAGACGGAAATTTATAGCAACTCTAAAGAGACCACATGTCAAATGTATGCGCAGAAGTATTGAAGAATTTTTATAGTTAAAATAACACCACATGGTGCACATGTGTCACGGCAATCCGACCACATCGGGGCCCGGAGAAATAACATTATCGTCGATCAATCGATGCTTATAGCAGCTATTGTTCAGCGAATCGTCGGATTTTAATAGAATATAACGCAATAATCTTTAAAACCAATATGTTTTTTTTTCATTGCAGGTTAGGTAGGTTATGCTTTCCTATTCAATTTCCAAATAAAAGACCGAAAATCTCAATAAAGTTTTTAATTAAATGTAAATAACCTTTTTAAATCATATTATATTGCGTTATATCCCTTTTACTGTACGCGCCTCATGAAATAACCCTCCAATTGTTGAAATTTTGGCACAAGTAAAACTAAAGTAGTTATAAAAATTACACGGAAAATTCAAAAGCGGAAAAAAAAATTGCCATGTTAACCTGAACAAATAGAGAAATTTCAATTCATGTGATACGGAATTTAATTTAATTTTTTTATTATTTACTCAACAGCCTTTTTTATTCGTATCATACAAATTAAAGTACACTAAACTATATTTCACTCTTTAGAGTGCATTCGTTTAAGAGACTGAATTGTCAAGTAGAATAGAGGGTAGATAATTGTAATTCGTAAATTAATCCTGCAGAGTTCGTTTTCTCTCTTGTCCCCGCTTCGTCCTGTACTGTATTCAACCAGAAAACAACGGAACGCCGAAGTAACCCTTTTCTCGGAGCAATAACCATCCTCCCGCTTACCAATTCAAAACGAAAGGAGGGTCAGGTCGTTTGCCGTTTAATTAAAACTAATCGGCCAGTTCTGATGATCGATTTAAAAGTTTCACCAGCAATACCCGACATAATTAAAAGTTGTAAAGATAAAAAGTCGTTTTGGCCTCTATAGACTTCTTTCGTTCTCTGTCCGCACAACGAACATCAATCAATATAAATATATACAGTATGATTCATTCGTTTTACTCAATATTTCTGTTTTTATTTATAAAAATCAAAAGAAAGACTTTTTCAGTTCCATTATAAACCAATTTATACTGTTGTAATCATTGAACCTAGTAAAAACTGAATGCATTTAGAAGGAATATTATTGCAGTTTAAAAGATTAATTTATACTTGTATAATTTTTGTTATATCATATACATATATTGGAAACTAAAAAATAAAATTACAAAACGTGATTCAGGAATCGGTTTAATGGCTGAAAAAGGAATTTTAACTAATTTCAAATAATATTTATTAATACTAATATTAACATAATATTTATTATTGTAATACCTGGTATTGTAAATAAACTTAATTCTGTTTTTGAAGTTTAAACTGAAATATACATTAAAACGTTGAACCCGTATTATTTGAATTTAAAGTAAATGTTAACTATTTATACATAATATTATGTAGTAGATAAGTATACAGTTAAATTTCGAAATTTACCATCGTTAAGAACAAGTAACGAAATAAGGCAAAGATCTTAAACGAATCGCTCTGTATACACATATAAGTTCGTCGACACAGGGAGAGAGGTAATTTACATTCTAATTAAATCAGACCAGCCTTTCCTCGGCATCACGAGGCTCTCCGCCTCGTTCGGCCGTCAACGTCGCCCGGGTAACTTCTGTAGTTGTTATATTTAATTGGGTTCTTCTAGCTAAATAAACTAAGTAACTTCGCTTTCCGGGCTGGGAATCAGAAGAAAAGGGAGAAAATACCTTTGGCTAATGAGGTTCCCAAAACAGTACAGGAGCGGTAAGGTCGGGTAAGGGTTTGTTTACAGGATTAAAAACAACTACAGACGGTCCGAAATAGAAAGAAGGGCACGACGAATGTTTTTGTGTATGGTATACAACGGTCGGTGCAGATTTGAGACATTACACTTCCTCTTTATCTGCTATGTACGTAAAAAATAAATAAATAAATAAAAACCACTAATAGAAATCGGTTATCCAGACATATTCTCAGGTACTATAAGTAGAACCATAAAAGCTCAACAGTATATTATCATAAAAAACAAAGTCAGAACATATTAGCTGTATTTATATTTTTATAAAACACGTTTCAACGTGAATACATGTACCGAAATCAATTGGAAATATGATTGTTATACGGTTATCGATAATGATTAATCGTAAACGTATTTAAACTGTTTTTTTGAACCAGATCCATTATTCAATCGAGCGCTCCTCGTGTACGTACACCATGGTGGGCATTATATTTTTCAATGTACATTTATGTTTCTTCGCCCGTAGTGTAAATAAAAAAGATAAGCAAATGGCGGCATATTCCTTTTTGTCGTTTTATGGCGTTTTACGTACATAATACACAGTTGTATACCTGGTTTATTAAAAATTTAAGTACAACGGTTAAACAATAGACATTGTAATCGTTTTGTGTTTTCGTGCATTATTCGCCTGTAGCGGCATGACAATTGTTTGTTTTTTTACGATTTCAATTAATTGTATACGTTATGCAAACAATGAAATCGATTTCTACAAATTAATCGAATAATCGTAAATTATTTAATATTTTTTCCAACTTTTTTAGCTAATAAAAAAAAAACAAATTAAATTGTACACACGTTTTTTCCCATAACACCTAATCAATTATTATAATGGAATATTATTATTCTTCGACCGCGTTGAATAATGTTAACGGAATTAACATTCTTCGACTGTTAATTATTCATTCGACGGTACGCGAATAACGATCGTTTAGATATAAAACGCGTTTTTGACCCTTCCTCTCACAAGCGGACTCGACATCGTATCGTTCACAGTGAAACGATTATGGACAGTTCGTAAGCAATTGTACTGACGTATCCGAGAAGAAGACGCTACCGTACGTATCGAAGTGTAACCTTAAACCTGTGCCAAGAACAAAACCGGTGTCCTTATTGCTATCGTTGCAACTCCGAGGTGCAATTACAACGTACAAGAAACCGTGGGCAAGGAAAATCCGACTTATCTGATCGTTTGTGCAGCAAACACCGCGCAACTATATCGTTACGTTGTCGCGGACCCCATATCTTTTTCGCGATTCAACAAACGGTCAAAACAATGACATTCGTCATCAGCACAGGTACACGGCTGTTCTCGTCGTAAGCGCAGTTTTAATTCTTCCGTTTATCCGTCTGTTCGGGAAGGGGAAAAAATCTGGACACAACCCCTAAACGTTGATTTCGGTTCGGGCCCGGTGTAGTACGCGGTTAGTGCACATGATATTGTTATAATAATAATAATCAGGGCCGGCTCAAGACATAAGCGAGCTAGGCACCTATATAGAGCGCGCACTTTATTGGAGCATTTTCAAAATTGACTCGTACATTTTTTTTAGTTCTATCGGTGTTTTATAAGAAAAATATTGAAATTAATTCATTCGTGAAAACCACTTACTTATATAATAAAATAATATTGTCTAAAGTTATTATATAACTTTGTATTGCGGCCTACGCAGGACGTTTTCAATTATTCCAAAAACATAAATAACCACACAACCACTTCAGCGATTTCCGATAGTCGCGATAGTGATTGGTTTTGAGTGAAAATGATAGAAATCATTTTTAAGTCTTTCCACGCATAATTTTATACGTAAAATAAAAAAATTTAAATTTTTTTCGTGCAGATATTTTGTAACATAAAAAATTGGGGGAGGGGCTAAGTTAAAACAAGAGCTCAGTTTTTTTTTTTTTTTAGAGGCGGCAAAATTTGATTTTGCCCAGTGCTATATTTTTGCTCGGGCCGGCCCTGATGATAATATCCGAAAGCGCGCGTTAAACGAAAACGAATAAATAGACGGGTGGGGGGGGGGCGTACTAGACGGCGAAATTGAACTCGGCCACCGGCGGTATCGGCCGCCGCCGCATGCAGTACGCGCGCGCGTTTCGCCGGTTAATTGTTTTGCGCGCGGGGGTAATTTATACCGATTGTCTAACCGGCGGCGGGCACCAACAATGTGTTTAATTAATTCCCGGTATTTCGTAATTATACACGCGCGCCGCGCACGCACTCGCAACGGTCCGCGCGCACGCACGCGCACACAATCCGTGTAATTGCGTTTTCGCGCCACCCCCACCCGTCGCCGCGCGCGCAGACCCACTGCTGGGTCCGGGGCGGCGGCGGTTATTAAAATTTCTCGCCCCCTCCGGCCGCGCGCGTGTACACGTAACCACCGACTGCTGCTGCTGCTGCTGCTGCTGCTGCTGCTGCTGCTGGGACGGTGCAATCCTCGAGCGCATTCGCACAATGGGCTCTTTGATTTCGCTAGCGCAAAATATAATTATACACGTATACGCGCGCGCCTAGTGCTGCTCGTGTTATAATATTACATAGGTGTCCTTTTCCGCAGTCGCACGCCGTTTTAACGCCACTCGAACCGTCAGCTCCACGTCTCTCCGCCGTCCCTTGCCCTCGCGTAATTAGGGACCTTTTGTGCGCCAGTGATATTTATACGTGAGCCGCGCCAGGGATAACGAACGCGCATTCAGAAAAAGAAAATTAATAATAATTGAAAACAATTAAACAATGTTGGTTCTTTTAAAACATAATCTCACCGACGCTTTTCGCGGACCGCACGTCACTTTTCAAGCTTCTTTTTACATTTTACATCCCGTATCGTTTCTCACGTAACCATTGTACGCGTGCGCAATAATATTATACGGTTACCGGCACCGGAGCACACATCTGGAACTTGTTCGAAATCCTCTTCCCCGATACGGCACTGATTTTCGATTGTTTGTCACTCTTCTCTCACTTCGAGATTTTTTTTTTTCCCCCGCCGCCGTCGAATACGTTTACGGTACGTGTTCGCGACACATGTCGGACGCGGTCCGCCCACAACGTTTATGCAGATTTGATACGACGTGTATAAGCGCGCACGCGATTGCCAAATATTCCGACCAACACACGATAATAATAATATATAAATAATTATTTCGACAGTTATCGTCCGCGAAGTGGATTCGCCCGGTATCGGGTACTAACTCGCTGCAGGGTACGTCGACCACGTGTCAAAACGTGAACGGCCATGTTTTGAATATACGGATGTTTTTTTTAAAAACTGCGATCGACTAACGCTTTATATACGTATGATTTGTACCTATACACGTGTATAAGTTGTATAATTTTCCGAAGAACATCGAATATTTACATTACATTATATTATTACCAATACACGAGGCTGCGGTTACAATAATATGGGATCGTTCAAAAGTTCGTATAAAATATTTAGATGTTTATGGTATTCGTGAGGAGTGAAAATATTACATTGATATTACCTAACCTATTATACTGTAGTACTATTAATATTTATTATACCTATTAAATTATTATTTCGAACAAATCTATGCAGTGAATAATACATCGTAAATTCATAAAACATAATGGGAAAAAACCTGTTCTCGAGTCGATCGTTTAAATTAACGAGTCGTTAAAAAACTATTATCACGTATTTTTAATTTTGAAGCGAAATTTTAAACAGCGGAAGAATGTTTTCAAGACTTATTTTTTAAATGCCGGTATTGTTCACCGTCATAGAATAGGCGCAAACTCTAAAAACCCGTAAATACTCAATAGATTAAAATTAATACACTGAATAATGTGCGGTCCACGCATATCGATTTGACGTTGGATTACCGGTTATGAAATCCAGAATTACAGTCATCACACAGAGTGTTGCATATTTTAGTATTTCACCGGGATGTGATTTATACGGTATAATAATGTAATATTTTAATATATATCTGACGAGTATATGGTATTGGTACACGGAAACAGTTTCAATTATGATCAACAAGATCACCATACAGACACCGCAGAACAAGCGAAATACATTGCGCAGATTTTCAGGTACGGGTTTTTTTCCTCCAAACGTGCGATGTTATTCGATCACGAAATAACAATACCAATAATCTGGCAAAAACGGTGCAGTTTTAATATTAAATGAATTTTTTTTTTTTTACGCGAATATCGCAAACGAGGCGTGTACAACACACACGGCGAGCGTACGTATTAATAATAATTAAACAACGTGACGCGTATAGCCCCTGTGCCACGGTAATGAGTTTTTGTTTTTTCCCCCCTGCAGGAGACCGTGATTGCTTTTTTTGGTAGTGTTCCTGGGATTCCGTTGTTTTACAACTATAATACGATATCGCGTCGTGTTGTCGACTGAATAGTGTGAGCGTTTTAAATTTGTAAATCTTACCTGGAACCGAGAGAAAACGACCTGGCGACCGTGCGGTGTTGATGAGGATGTCTGCTGAAACGACGATTTTTTTGTTTTTCCAGTTTTCCAGACCCGATCGGAAAATATGATAGTTACGGAATCAACGAGCGTGTTCACGCGCGCACTCACACTCGCGGACCTCAGTTCGACGGTGAACACGAAGGAAAACGAGATAAAGAAAAGGACACGAAAACCCCGCGACGTGCGAGAACCGACGACGAACGCGCGTGCGACAACCCGGTTGCGCTGAACAAACGACGGCGGGAACGATAGCTAAGCGAAGCGCCGTGGTGCCAGACTGACTGACGTCGGCGGTGTGCGTGGCCGTACCGGTCGCCGCGTTCCCGCGCAAACCGCTTCGGCTCGTGTCGCCAACAGCGCTCGGACATCGTCGACGACCGGCGCGCTGCCTACGCCGCCGTCGGTTTTATCATTATTACTATCATTATTACTATTATTACTATTACCGTTTATTATTATTACTATTATTACTATCGTCGCGTCGTTACGTACATATTATTATTATTCTTTTTACCGAACCGACGTCGTTTTCGAATAACCTAACGTCATTATCACCACGATCGAACACCCGACCGATTTTTCACCACTTCCGTCGAAATCCTTTATGCTTTCATTTGGCGTGCGCGCGGAATTGGCACACCTGCCGCAGGACACTGACGGTAAGGCCTAACATTTGCAATTTTTCCGCGGTGCGCACGAAATGTTTATCAATTGTTTTTAGCTCGCGATGCGATCTGCAGTTTATGATCAGCCTTTTGACCATTGGCTAAAACGTACCGTGTGAAAATTATGTTATTCTCTCCGCACTCCGTGGCGTACACCGATTCTCTAGTTCTAATCAATTTTACGGGATTTTTTTTTTTTTTTTTTTTTAAAGCACAATTAACCGTTTCCCTGACGTCAACACGAACAAGATTTTATCAAACACTTTCGACCATCGCGCTTCACTTCTCGTACGTGCGTTACGAAGTGCGTAGAAGTACATACAGCTTTTGACCCTGTCACACAAGAGCGGATTTTATCACTCACTAAGGAAGGGGCTAATGGACGTCCTTCAAGAATTTAGTGAGTTGTTTTTTTTTTATCTATGTACCATTTTAAATTACAGAATAAGTTTTTGAGTCCCTCATACTCGTAAGTCATTTTTTTGACAATAATGGTAAATTTTAAACTGTTACATTATTCGTATCAATTTTAATATACAACAATTTTCAAATATAAGTATACACATCAAATTAACATCAAAAATGAGCTACTTATTTAAAAAAAAATTTATAAAATAGGTACAATATTCATCAATGACGATTGACGATATTTTATAATAATTATTAATATATCAATATATCATAATACTTGGCTTTGTAAAATAGTTAGCTTAGTTCCGAGGGGGGCTAATGCCCTCTTAGCCACCCCCTTAAATCCGCCCCTGCTGTCACAGACGTATTTATACATGCATATATATATATAATATAATACTAATAATATAATATAAATATAATACGTCACGTGTATGCTGCTTTTATACCGTTGTTCGGTCAACAGTAAAAAATAATATCGTTTCTGCCGGAAAATATTACTCGAATATCGTAATATGTACAACGCACAGACTATGTAGACAGACGGTATTATTCGAAATAATATTTACATTACCTGACCACGGTCAAAGAGGCTTCGATGACATTTTTTTTTTCTGTTCACCTTTGCATGAATTACAACGGTGAATTCGGTCGTAATAACATATTGCTGTTTGTACAACGGACCGTGTTACGTATGTTGTCACCGTTCGAATAATCACGCTTATTGCGTATGCATTAACTAATTCAATTATCGAACGTAAGCTTGTATTTCGTGAACTGTATTTATAACAGAAAAAGGTAATATATTTTCACGTTGAGTATATTAGAAAACCAATAAATACGCGTGTACACTATGTGCAGGGTGACTTTTCCAGCTCAACATTCTCCCCTCCAAGTCGTTGTAATGCGACGAATTGTAATCCGGGTGCTTTCACAGTGGGTACGTTTACTTTTACTAATACAGATTCTAGCTGTTTATTTTCGCATTCGCTACGTTTGAGTACGAAACAATTTTATGGGTCTGTTGAAATGAACAGCACACGGATATAGACTGAAGACGATATTAAAATGATCAAATTATTTCAAAACTGATTTGTCGTATACAATAGAAAAATATTTATTTTTATTTTATAAGTGTCATGCACTTAAGGTTTTAATGTATATTTGGAGCATTATAAAGTTTTTTAAAAGATACCTAATACATTTTTAATGAGAGATAAAGCCCTAAACTGTATTTTTTTTACATTTCTATAAATATTATTTTTATAAAGGTATTATGGATTATTATTACTGCATGTTCGATTAAAAGATATATTTTTATACTCTACAAACATTTTTTTACTTGACCATAGTCTGTGTTATTAAAATAACTGTATTTTTCTGTAATATTTCATATTTTTTTTTTAAAAAAAAAAAAAATGTACTTATAAATTATCCATTGTCTTTGTTAAGTTTATAGGGAATTATATTAAACACTGCTGTTTCAATCAACGGATTTCACTACAGTTGTAAAATATATTAATTGCTGTTTTCAACTTACCCAGGCGTTAATAGAGGTTTTATTCATTTGTATATCATTTTACACAAAAACGCACAAAATAATACATGTACCTACATACTATAACTGTGCGTGTAATACATTATTTCCTTTGATACATGGTGTATGCATAATAACGCGTTAAAAAAACAATAGATTAGTGCCTTAAATTATATTCGGTTGTAAATTAATATCTTTAAATTAGTTAAGCAAGTCTTCCGGTGTACCTACGTAACCATTAGATTTTATTTTCACATTTATGGTTGTTTGGTACACAAGCCGTCACGGACATAAGCGCTACACAAAACACAAGTATAATGCAATGTAGTTACTGTTAAGGATTTCTTGCATAATTAACATATATTTAAAATTTAAAACAACAATTATTATGTATTATTCATGTACAGTGTAACGGATTCATAAAAATGAGTAAATCTATTTTTATCGAGATTTTAATCACTTTTAAGAACATACAATATAATCATGAAGAACTAGAGCAGTTATAATTTGATTTATTTATCTGTTTATTTATTATACATTATGAACTGAGGTCCATTAAATATAGTATTATAATTATAACACTTACGAATAAGTGACGAGATGAACAAAACAAATAAAAATTATTATATCATAACGTAGGGAATATTAAAATCGGTAACAAGATATTTTTGAATTTGAAAAGAGAAAACATTGGAAATCTGACAATATTTTTTTTTAGTCGTTACAAAAGATAACTGTTTGTTCCATTATGAACCGATGAAAAGTTTTTAATTTTTAAAAACCTAATGCTCTATTTTACGAGGCAGACCCCAAATTAATTAAAACAGCAATATTTGCCGTTCAATCTACGAGTAAATATGTTTATAAATACGTTAATAGTATAACATTATAAGCAGTTAAAATGTAATTAGTACATATTTATATACAAAACATGTACACACAAATTTATATCATCTTATTAAATAAAAAATTAGTTTATGTTTATTATAATACGATAACCTTGAATGATCAACAATGGTGAAAAATCAAAAATATATACGATTTACATAATAAAAATAGTATAAAAATTAAATGGAGACTCTATTAATTTATTTAAATTAACCATTAAACACCATTCGTTCAATTTTTTTAAATATTTTTGTCAAAGTCCAATTCATCATATCGAAGACATAATATTTTCGAATGTAATAAAAAATATCAAAATATTAGAAAATATGTATTTTGTATTCTAAGCGAATCCATTGATTTCATTGTGATTCCTTAAATGTTTTTCTGTAATCACTTTTCGGGCGTTAAAACCGGCACCCAATATTTCACGCAGCAACTTCTTAAGTCGTAAATTGAACACAAATGGTATAGTTTAGAAGAGTAATTTTTTATGCACGTGGATTTGCATAACAATTTTATTTCGTGTGGTATGTTTGATATAATTAATAATGCATTTTGAAAAATTCGATGTTTATAATAACTTATTCGTATATTAAACCGTTGCGGTATTTCTCGGCGAAAAGTAACTTTTGTTAAGCATAATGTACATTATTTGCAACGAGTGATGGTCAACATATATTGTGTAAAGGATGTATGTCTCAAGGGTTGCCAGAACACTACATTTGATATAGCCATAACTATTTAGACCGAACAACTTTTTGGAACAAGGCTGGACTGTCTTATACACAAGAATTCGGTTTACTGGACTAATATTTAACTTTAAAATAAGGCGGAGAAGACCGCAAATGTCGATTTGTTTACGTTTGAGTTGAATATGGCATGACCAAGTAGATTTATTGCTAAAGGTTATACCACATTAGCCGTTTTTTCAATTTGCTTTGGAATTTTTCAATGGTTTGATTGGTATTGGATTTTTGTTTGATGTGAGATTCATTCATTACCACTGTATAAGGGTGTAGAATTGATGTATATTTTTTCTTTCATTTAAATTTTTTAGTTTAATCCGTTCGTAGGTTTTTTTTCATTTTTATTTAAATGAGATTGTATATGACGTGTGGCTGTGTGAAAATCTTTTATAAATGCTAAATTTGTAGTGCATATTGTCGGTTATTGTAGTCAACAAAATAGGTGCGTCCAGAGTGAATATACCGTCGAGTGAAGAAAAGCCTCGGGGGACAAAATGTTTGATTGGACGAAGGTATTTAATATTAATATATTTTTATGCGCCATGGAGGTTTGACTTTCAAGAAAATATTTAATAATTATGTAGTCTTGGACTTACATAGATAAAAAATGTTTAAGCTTAAAGAGAACCTCGACTTGCCAAAATAGGTCGAATTCTCGGAAATGTTTAGACACAAGGTAGTTCTTATATTTGGTGAAAAAACCGGATGGTTTAATAAAGATTTAGATACATCTAAACACAAGTCGTTTGAAATGATGAGCATCTGAAAACTTTGCATTTTATTCTCCGCGCTGCAAATTATTATATTACTTTATATCATCCAAACGTGTAACACGTATAGACACAGTGGCATACTCACGGGAGGGGGAAGGTTAAAAAGTCATAAATAACCTGCTACGTAGGTACCTAGAAGGATAATATTAATTTATATTACGTGTTTTTATTGTTTTTAATGTTTGTATTACCTACAATTTGTATGAATAACTTGGGTTTAACGTTTGATTATTGTTGTTGCGACATCGCCGTCCGACGACGATAACGACGTAATATATATATATATATAATTATATTAGTACGCCGTCTATTATAATAGACAGTCTGCGGAAACCTGAATTTGTTGAAAAACTGGCGAAAAAAAGAAGATGTCTACGTTTTTTATTATAAAAAACTATTAAACTGTATTGCCCCCCCCCCCAGAAAATTTGAAAATATGTCACTGCATAAACACATACAGTTGACCGAACACTAGCGTTATTGAACAATATTGTAATGGAACGATCGAAAATAGCTAGAAATCCGGAATATAATTACGTGTTGTTGTTTTTGTTTTGTTCGACGTGTTTCGTTCGGAAATCTATCGTTGTCGAAATCATTGTACAAAAAAAAAAAATTTTGACCTCTCGTTCAAGCCCTGCGTACGTTACAACATGGGCCAGCCATTTAATACGTAGCGAGACGTACTTGCATTATGCCCATAAAATGTACGTACGGGCCTAAAGACGGCAATGGATCTCCACGACGCGAGCGCAAATCGCGTGTGCGTGCGACGGGGAACGAGCTGTATACACGTATATACGTAACGGTACGCGTCGACTTGTCACGGAGGGCCGACGGTCGGCAACAGTAATTGAATAACTAGCCCTAAAGTGTCCGAGAGGAGTAGAAATAACGAGGCGAAATCGCCGGTCGCCTCTTTCTGTTCCTTGTCGACCGTAGGCGCGGGGTGGCGAGCGCCAACGGTATTAAACGTCACTCATCGCGGACCGGACAGCCGCGCCGCGGAGTTTTCTGATTAAGGAAAAAGGACGCGCGAAGGACCCGGACGCCGCTGTACGCCGGTTGCGGATTTGGACGCTCGCGCGCGGGGAGAGACTTTAATAACTGCACTAACGGACGGCAGTTGCGCACCGCTCGCATAAAATATATTACCGCGCGCGGCGGTCTTCCCGTGGTGTTCGCGATACGTACGCGTCGGCAACGCACAACAACAACAACGGCGACGATAAAAATAGACTCGGGGCCGAATTACAGTACCGAAAACATTTTGCTGTACAATTATTGGTGCGCGTGAGCGCCGGTCGGCGTCCGTACAAACGTGATTCGGTCCGCAGGGGTTTCGAACGCGATTCGATTTCCAGCCGTAAACGTGTGACGGATCACCGACGTGGCAACCGATGTAACCGATGTTTCACAGTTACGAATTTCGTACGTTTACGTGCACCGCCGCCGACCGTAATAACTATTACTAATGATTAGTACATTCGCACTCGTCAAAACGTATTTCTAACGTTTTCTTAGTACTCGGATTTACTCTGATAACGAACCGGCAACCAACTAACGAAGACGCCCTCCCATCGGATCCAAGGGTTCCTCCCTCCTCCTCGAATCCACCGCTAATTTTTTTTTTCATACACGGCAAAAAAAACTATTCAATTATTTATCATTTATCATTTAAAAATCCTAACATTTTCGTCCACCAATAGAGTAGAATATGAATTATTCAAATCGCACAAGATCGTTTATAATTTCTTTTACATACAAGCCAATAATTGTATTGTATCTTGTAACAATCGATAGTATTATACAGTGTACCGTAATAAAAATTATTGAAACAGCAGTTACTGCAGAAAATCGTTGATCGTCGCGCGTCACCTCAGTCATTTTCGCGAAAAAAAATAGTCCTTTATAATTAAACCCTGAGTTTAAAAATATGAAATTTGCTCATGAGACATTAAATCATTTAGATAACTACTGCTACCCAATACACACATGATTTCTTAACATTTTAGTTAGATTGCCAATTTCCGTCGTAATAGCGGAAAGAAGTTTTTCCTCTTAACGACTGCTTAAAACTTGGGTAATAATGTAAGAAGAAAGATTTTACAGGGTTGGCTCTTGTGCGTATCCATAATGATATAAATATTGAAAATGAAAATAATATAAAAAAATATTTAACAGATTTTCTAAAGAAAAAGAACGAAAACTTGACTTTGTATCATAAAAATAAAGTATCCTATTAATTTGTAATACTATAATGTTATGCGTATTTCTATTCCTTGAATTATTATAAAATTTAACTTTATTCCTACAGCTACAACTTACCATACATATATTCTATATGTACGTTTATGGCTATGCACCCCTTCCCCATGAACAATTTCTGAATCCACTCCTACCTCTCATTATCATTATCTGGGTATACCCTATACCTTTTTGGGATCATGCATGCAGTACGATTTTATATAAACAAATCAATAAATATTGTTTTGTTAACTTTTAACGGTAAAAAAATAATATAAGTCAACTAATTAAAATAATTAGATAGCATAATAACAACAGAAAATTTCGAGTGTTTCAAATCGGGTTTCAAGTAGTAAATTGCTGAACCTAAACATCCGAATGTGATATGTGTACGAGACAATTATAATGTATTTACGTAAGAGATTAATAATTCTGTTGATTGATTCAGTTCGTATGGCTAAATATTAAATAAAAAATTATCAGGCTTCTATATTTTTTTTAATTACACAAGTTTTACTTGCCAATTAATATTTATTTATTTTTGTTGATAAAATTACAGCACTAAGATAGTGTCAGAGGGCAGAAATGTTATCCGCTGAATATTATTTAACGATATTATATCGTCAACCAGTGATTTTATCGCTTTATGTCAGGACCATAAGAGATGTTGCTTGTTCCAACCGATTATGTTTATACACAAAATGGTTTCTGCCAGTGTACTACAATAAGTGAGTGTGTATGTGTACACGTGTGTGTTCTTTTTATAATTTGATAATATAACTATTATATTGATTAATGCTGCAGTTTTAGTCTTTTCCTCGCAAAACAGCACACCCTAAAATTTTAACAGATGGGCTAGAGTGATCTTGTACGCGTTAGGGTTGGATGTCATTAATATTAATATTTTTATAACAGTTGTAATTGTAGGGCCTAGGGGTTCACATTTTCCAGGCGCATCCAGCGCGGTCATTATATATAGTGGTAAGTATAATGTCACGAAAACGTGGGAGTTTGTCATTACATTAATTTCTTTTTTACTCACGTAGCTTTTCTGCTTAGATGTGCGTCTGTAACCGTTATCATAATAGTATCGTACATATTTAATTATTATATTATGATACACACTACTTCAGATCGTATACACAAAATATAGTTTAATATTTATTATTATTGCGATTCATAGCAAAGGCTGTGAGCGTATTACACTGAAAAATCGCAACTATACCGCAAATTAAGTTATACTTTTTTATAGCGTGGGCTGTTGCTATTGTAATTCACAATAACATATGTATAAAAAAAATACATAATAAACATAATAAATGTTTTTTCCATACTGTCACAATTTCTAATTTTTTTCAGCACGATTACTGATTTATATAATATAAAATATATGTCTATCTTACATCACAAATAACTTTTTTCGATAGTTTGTTTACCACGCGTATTTCCTTTATTTACACCATCTATATTAATCGTTTATCATACCGTATAGTTTTAAAATGTAAAATAAAAATATTCTTGTTATTAATATATATCTTTTAGCGGTTATTTTTGAAAATTTTTTCATTTTTTTGCATGAATAATTGTGTGATTGTAGGTGTTTATAGTTACTTTGGCTGAATCTGAACTACATCCCAATAGTATAATGACTAACTACATCTCACGAAATTTAATTTTTACATAACCGTGTTACGTCGTACGGTAAACAATACATCTTTTTTTTAAATCATTTTACATTTTAGAGTATTTTTAACGTTTTTGTGACATTTTCTAGTTTTTTTTTCGGGAATACTTTTACAACATTAAAATATTTTTTCTACAAATTTTATCATATTGATTAAGATATATATTTTTATAAAACAAATTATCAATTAATTTAATTATAAATAGATGCTTTTTATAGTAAAAAATTCAAAAGATAATAAATACGGATCTAGTTTAAACAGAAATTGAATTTATATAGAGGTACATTTTGGTGAATTGCCCAATTCAATTACTAAATTAGAAATTCGTGGAATTTTTTTCTTTTCTTTGTCATCTCCTTAAAAATATTAGAAAAAATAAGAGTTGTAATTATGTAATTAAAATTAAATTGGCAATGCAATTAAAAAAATAATAAAAAATAATATGGCCCAAAAAAATATTATTCTAGAAAATATAATGGCCAACTACACCTTATATTTCAAATATACTCCGGTTACATAACAATTTATGTCAAAAAGACGTTTTCTGTCTACAAAAATCTATTATCCAAGCAACGACGATCATTCTTGTTTGGAAATATTAAACTACATACCATTATAATACAGTAAACGTCAATATTTCTTTCAGGTAATAACCGGTAAAAAATGTAAAATTAGTAAAGTGTTACTATACTTTATGTATTAATAAAAACCTGATTAATAAGATTAAATTTGATATTGTAATAAAAATTCTAACTCGAGCGCTTAACATGCAACATGTAAATAATATGTAATAGTCACGTTTTACACAGAAAAATTAAACGATTTAGAAAATAACATACAATTTATAATATTAATATATAAATAAATTAGCAAATAGTTTATACAAATAAATAAATAAATGCTTAGTCTGCAATATTATTATATTTTTAATTCGAAATCGGTCATACGTTATAACAATACTCTGAGATAAGCATTTATTTATTTATTCCTAAGTATAAAGTATTTGTTTTTTTATTTATATACTAATTAACGAGCGTTAATTTTTAATTTTAATTTAATTTTTTATGATTTTATTATTTATATTTATAATATTGTTGAAAAAAATATGTCTAAAAAAATAATTTCAAAACTATGCCTGATTAATACCATAGTTAATAAACTCCTGAATTCACGATTTATATTAGAAATATGGTTTTCAATATTTTTTCAACGTATTTAATTAATCTTACTTGGGTATAACTTATTATAGTTCAGTTAAAAATAATAATAATTAGTGTCTAAACATATTTAGATAATTTACCGCGTTAGATTTAAAAATATAATATAACATTTTCAACAACGACGATATCATTATCGTTGTACATAAACAGGAATGACTAAATTAATTAACTAGTGTATTTTTTCGGTGAGTGGGTGTCATATAGAAAATAATTTTTACTTGGCAAGCAGAGTAGACGATTTATATCTTATTCATTTTTTAGCGTCTTATTAAAATTTAAGTGTATGTTTCTGTTAATTAGCAATTTGATAAATACGTTAATGATAGTACATATTTTTTCGATTTTTATCCTTAACCAATGTATTTTTACCGTAAGTGATATTTAAATTATATTTGCTTATATACGTATATATTATGTAGTTGAAGATGTTCAGTACTTAGCGTACTTACTTAATTCTACAAGAATAATAAATAAATAATAATTTTATAACAAACCGAGAATTTTGAAAATATATACAATCTGTACGGTTGCCAAATGGTTTGAGAAATGTATCATGTTTTTATAGGATCATCCTGTCAATTAAAATATTTAGGACAAGTGTAAAATTGAGCACGGTTATATTATTATTAGCAAAGGAACGTGACGTGACGTACAGTCGTACGTAATATTGTATACATAATTATAGCCTAACTATTTGTTATTTTTTGCTAGTCCTAAAAACAATAAAACCACGAGCGAAGCATGGAAAATCGATGAATTAGATTTGGTCTGGAAACACAAGTCATTTATCGTATCCGTCAAGTAATTAGAAAGAAAAAAGTAAATCTTTGAACAGCTCGTGTGTGAGTTATTGCATACCGCATAATAATTATATCATTACAAGTGTGCCCAATACAGTGCGCTTGCGTCTGATTAAATTATTTTATTTCGATACAGAAAAATTAATTAATTAATTTCACGGTCGGGCAGGTCCATTGTGCACGCGGCAGTTTTGTCATTTCAAAACACCGACATAGGTCTCCTTTCACTTTTAGGCGACATTAAGAAAAGTAATCTGGTTGTGAAAACGATTGTATACGTTTTGTACACACCCGGTATATATTACGCGTGTACGTGCGTAATGTAGACCGACACCGTTTGATAAACTCTCACGAGATTACACTCCATGCACTAACGACTGATTTAACGATGACGTGAAGATGCGGTGGGTTGACAATAGGGATTTAGGGTCTCCGTGTCCGTCGAAATGTTTTTTTTCGCGCATATTTTTCAATCGATATTCCTATTGTTACTAAAACACGTAAATCGAGTATTTATCGTACCAGCCGCATGGCTGTGTCTGCCATACAGGAAACCGATTTGGACGTTTCGCAGTTGCGCGTGGTCAGTCGACGAATACGAGCCGTCCGGGCCTTTATCCTCGACCGACGTCGACCCATCGATACGTGATCGAGTTTCGTGCGTACCACAAGAACGAATTCCTGCTAGAGTTTCGGAAAGGATTTGCGGACAGACTCGCGGTGCCGATTGCTTAAGGCGGTGATAAACTATGTGCCGAACATTGGTTCCAACATTGAGGTGCAAACGTTGTTTAAACATTGGAACCAATGTTTGATTCACGCAGTTACGCGTTGTAAATAATGTTGAATCCGGTGTCATGTTGGAATTTTAGAAGCACACACTTACCTCAGTGGAGGTTACCACACACGGTTGCACACTACGTATTGTATGTCTGTGAGTGTATTTATACTGAAAAAGTAGTAGAAAAAGAGAATAGATGACGTGTGATTGTAGCTGCTGGCACTGTAATTTTACTGACTTATAGATATCATGAAACACATTTCAGTATTAGAATGAAAACTATTGGACGCAAAATTATATTATAAATATAGGTATATATATTTACATCATACAATGTTTTGATGTTAATTACAGAATACTAAAAACAAACGAAAAAATACCTACCGGTTACTGAATAAAAGGTAAAATCTTCAAAATACTTCACATGGTCATGACTCCTATTCAAGACTGGACACAGGACTACACATGTCACATCATCGCATAGCCGTACACACAATGCTAGTTAGTGAATTGCTTCCAACGTTGCGTTGACCCCCTTTGACGCGGGTCAAAAATACCGACATTCAGCGGGAATCGTGCAACGACACCAACGTTGGACACGAACGTAGTCACTCTCGACACATGGACTATCGTGTGGCCAACGTTCGAAGGAGTCGGACGCATCGTGTAGCACCGAGGACCATGGGCGCAACTAGAACCCAAATATTGGGGGTGCTGAAATTGCTGAAAATTGAAATGAAATGGTATTGGTACTGTAACTACCATAGATCATTTAGATCCGAAGAAAAAAAAACAGTAGTGCTACATTTGAACTCGGAGGTGCTAAAAACACTATTGCGCCCATTTCGGGGACTATCGAGTGCGTAGAGAGAGAGAGAGAGAGAGAGAGAATAATAGGTCTCTAACAGTGACTCTACGCAACGATCGTATACGTGATTTTTGTTCAAGAACGAAACGCGCTCGGTGCCTTCGCCGTGGCCACGACGTCTACCGTGTACGGCAGCGATGCGAACAACAATATCGTGTTATTTATCGGACCTATGTGCGATGACGTGTTTCACGCGCACGCCTTCGCATTACAATACTGTCGTTACGCGCCATCATTACAGTACATTAACGCGGCCGTTATTACGTTAGCTCGCGGTCAAGCACATCTACCTGTCGTTTAAACCGCAGTTGTGCCGCGACCGAGTACGCTTCGTCGGACAACGGTACGGATAAACGCGGACAATGCGCGCGCGTTCACGGACACGAATACCGGCAGACGGGTGCGCGCGCGTACGAATACATCGGATCCTGGATTTCGCGTCGTTTAATCGTTTTTTTTTCTTCGGATTTACGGGGACCGGTTTCGTTACGCCGATGGACCGAAAAGAAAGTTAGATCGAAAAATATTTTCAGCATCCAAACATTAACTGTATACGCAGGCCCGTGTTTAGGGGGAAGGGGGCACGGGTAGGCACGTATTCGGGGGCGTCAAGTATCAGGGCGGCAAAATATTTTAGAAAAATTAATTTTAAAAATGATGTACCTATTGAAAAAAAAAAAAATAAATAAAACCATAAAAGAAGAAAATAATATGTTTTATTATGTTATGATTTGTTTAATTTGTTAATTAAAAAAAGTATTAAACGATTTTCATTTATAAGTTATATTTTAATATTAAAGAATCTGGATTATAGACGAAATAATAAGTGTTATATTATTATTATTTTTTTTATTTTTTTTTTCGGGAGGGAGGGACATAAATTATATGCCAGGGGGCGCCAAATTTTTAAATACGGGCCTGTGTTGCAGCACTAAACCGTCGACGTTATTTCGTTCAACCCTTACAATTATGAGTTACATATATTATTATCGTTATATGGAATATTTTAAATACGATTACAAGGACTGTTCGTATACGATGTCACTGTGTTGTGTCTACGAGCAGTCGACGAACCATTTGAACATTTTTGGGTTCTAGACCAAATGTTGAACGTTTGGCCGCCGAGCATAGAAAGTCTAGACATTTTTGAAAGACTTTGCAGCGCTAAACATAAATTATATTCAGACTGACTACGCGCATTTACTTGTCGCAAGAAAAATCGTGTTACACGTCTTACAAACGATAACGTTTCACCAGAGGCTATGTGGACTTTTAAGTTTTAATACATCAAATAAATAAGTACCCACGAGTCCTTATATATGGATGGCGAATTAGTTTTACACCGAGAATATTTTTTTTTCTCCAGACGCCAGAGCCTATATTTTATGTTGATTTGACGATGTGTTACTCGGGTAAATCATAAAAATAATTTAATTTTCACTATCCATTACACCATTTATATTGCAAACTTTAGAATTGTTGACAATCTTCATGTTCAATAAATATAAACTACGAGTGAAATATGAAAAAAGGAAATCGAAAAAGATTTTATTCATTAAGAAAAATTCTAAAAAAATATCTTGATTAATAATTCTTATATTACTTTGATTAAAAATCACATTAACGATATTGTTGTATTCTACTAAATATTATTACTGACACTAGTAAACGAGAACGAACAAACGTCTTGTAATTTGATCGAACACTGTAAAATAAGTAGGTAACGTAAACGGTTGTTTTAATTCTATCGCAGTTCAATATTGTTCATTTTCCCAATAGATTTTTGTATCAGCGGCGACCTGTCATAAATTACACAAAACATTCCATATCCTAAAATGTATTTTATTGATATTATATCCAATCCAAACAAACATACCAACTTAATGGCAAATAAAAAAACCACATATAACAATCATATTTTGTTATCAATAACATAATAAATGTTATTGAATTTTGAACAAAAAACTATTGTATTATTAAGTTGAATCATAATTATATGAGATTATGAGAATTTTGAGAACAATCTTCATATGAAATTGTTACTTTAGGATTACATTAGTCAAATAGCTCATTGAACGTATAGTGAAACATCGATGAGTAGAATTTTCAATTATACACACTATAGAAATACATTTGTGACTAAAATGTACACCTATTAACTATGTATTATTTATTCTGTACCAAAATACGTATTCGACTAATAACTATATCACATTTTTAATGGTCGGCGTGCTGCTAGTATAGTTACATAAAATACTAACTACCCTATTTCGCACGACACATGTACATATGTATGTGTAAGCGAAAGAGGGCATTACTACACAATAACGTATATATTGTTTGTACATCATAGACGTGGTGCTTGTGTTTTGGACGAAAACAAACAATATCGTTGCAATGTTGTTAAAGAGCAGTGAAACAGAAACGCAATAACAGTGAGCGTTCGCAAGCATTTCCTACGATTCGTTTTTGATTTTCGACCAAAACTCTTTTAAAAGCCGGTGGTGACGATGACGATTGTTTCCTCAAAATGTAATTTTCTGAGATTTTCTAGAAACTCGGATTATAGAAACCTCTGCCTTGCGTACACTGCGAACCATCTGAAATAGACAAGGGTTCATTGCGCATAACCTGTCTTTCGAAAGTTTCCCGGACGTCCGAGCCACGGTATACATTAAAAAAATTAAAAACTTTGAACAACCATATTTCTAGATGGTTATAATATAGTTGAAACGCGTAGAACCGGCGACGAGCATGACGGCGATGGAGACGTCCTGTAACGCGTTTTGCTCGTATTATACACAAACGAGTAGGGCGAGATGATGGGCAAGAATAATGGTAGATAGGCGTGTGAGCAATACACTGCGAGGCAGAAAGATTTATTCGAAAAAGAGTAAAGAAGAAAAATTACCTAATTTCCAGGAACAAAGGAAAAAGTTAGTGCCGCCGTCGTGTAATAATTGGCCTTTTCGGACTTGCGTTTTCACTCGTTACATATTCACGCGCGCACACACACATAACTATATGTATATAAAAAATTTTATCCCTCGTTATTGTTATTGTAAATTTTAATTAAAAACGACAATTAATTCTTGTTATACAAATTACCGGGTGGCCCCCGGTTTAATTAAGAACTTGTGCCTGCGACAATTTTAAGTGAAATTAATGCGAGACCTACGTTTAGCGAGCGGCGGCGGTGGCAGTGGTGGTGTTGGCGGCAACAGCGGTAGTGTGGCAACGGATGGGAAATATGAACTTTGTGTTTGAAGAAAAAAACAAAAAAAAAAAAAAAACTGCTGCCGCACAAAGGCCTTCCTGAGCGCGATGACGACGACGACATCGGTGTAACACTGTTATTAATCGCACGTCAGATTTAATGATCTGTTTCGGTTTGAAATTAATGAATCTTCAGTCTTATAACGGATAGACGGCGGTACACACATTAGTCGGCATGGCAGACATTTCGTCAAAATAACTTCCGCGCTCCCGTAATCAGAAGTTGTAAGCACGTGGTGCTGCGCATCGGAATCGGTTGAAATGTACTCAGTTAATGATAAAAAAAAAAAAAATCGTAAAAACGTAAGACCAAAAACTGCAATATGTATATATGCGTAAATGATCTACGAGTATACTGCAGATGTACGCAGCGATGTGTTGCTAAAAATAATCGTGAGTATATTTTGTTTTATAATCTATATGCATGTGACTTTTACACGTGGGTACAGGGGCGGATCCAGAGTTGGGGAACTGTGGGTCAAGCCATTTCAAGAGGCCATTTATTAGGGATGAAACTGAATTAGAAATGAATACCTTGTAAAAAAAAAAAAAAACACAATATGCTCATAAAAGTATATAAGTATATTTATATTACATTTTAGAATTAGTGATACCACCGATAATGACTTATTTACAATTAATAAATATAATCTAATTTTATCAGCACAACAAACGTACGGAATAAAATACGATTTACTTAACCTTCTACTAAAAAAATAAAAATAAAAATATAAATTATGAATTGAAAAATTTTAAATTTTGAATATACATGACATTCATTTTTCAAATAACTCCGATGGGCCAACTGTCCAAGAGTCCAAATCAAGGTCTAAAAAGAGATAAGTATTTCCAAGAGGTCAATTTTGTCAACAAATATTAACTGTGGGTCAGCTGACCCCCTGAACCCCCCACTAGATCCGTCCCTGCGTGGGTAAGTAAAAATATATCCTACCATAGAGTGAAAAAAAATGTTATCGCTTTGCTCGGCCTAACTAGTGCTGATTAATCTTACACATTTGATATGAATATTTTTTAAGTAATAAAATTATAAGAAAATAAGTAACAATTAATATTAAGTGGTTAACACTCGTAAATAGACGTATAAAATAAATTGATTATACATAGAAATAAATAAATAGCCTAGAATATTATAATATTTATAACGTACGACCGATTTTGAATTAAAAATTCATTATCAGGAATATACAAAATCAATAAATTCGCCTTTGAATATGTACATTATAAATATAATAATATTCCAGGTGAAGTATTTATTGTTTTTTTTTCTATATATTAACTATTTATTTAAATATATTTTTAAGTACCTATCTAGTTTGCAAGATCGATTTAATGTTTTTTCCATAATTCTTTTTCGAAACAAAAAATCTTGAAAATCTAATTAAAAATGTATAAAATGCACATAGAGTATTCCTTGAAATGTTCACAACACATACATATCACAAGAAACAGGAATCGCGAACTAAAAATAGACATGTAGTATTGGAGATTATGGATGCTGTGCTTGTATTTGACTTATAGACGTTCGGAGACAATTACTTCTTTGGTCGTTCTTTTAAAATTTTATTGATAATCGTCCAAAAAACTTAGATAAATAAGATAAATAAACATTAACGATTTATAAATCCTTGCCGTGAAATGAAGATTAAAAATATATCTACAGTGTTTTGTTCGTGCGTCTGTGCGTCTTAACGATTATACGGGACACCAAACAACCATGTATTTTCATTTAGTATACGTAAAATAATAAACTGGAAAAATGATATACACTCTATCCACCAAATACACCACGTACTTATACGCCTTGGACGTACGCGTGCGAACAAGAAGGAGACTGCACGTCTCATGTCTGTACGGTCAATATCGTCTGTACGGTAGCGTTAAGGTGATTTTCCCTTTTCTTATGTCAGAATACAATGCATTTACCACACACACACACACATATATATACATTTTGGTGTCTTTGGGCGGTAAGAAATTTAACAGACTTGACAGGACTATATTCCATATACAATTGCGCGGACACCGTGCACGGGGTATTTGTTCTATACAGTCAAATTACGATTTTGTGCGTAACTATGCGCTTCCGAGCTGAGTGTTTCATGAAAACCTAATGAAATTCATCTCACCGAGACAATCGTTAATTTGCAAACTTTAGACGGTTATGCGCGTCGTGTTTAATAAGTACGCACGTTAACGAAATATGGATTTCCAATATATATATATATATATATATATATATATTTATATACATCATCGAAACAATGCGGGCGAGAGAGAAAAAAATACAATACGAGAATAGAACTTTTTTGGCAAGATCTGTAGTTACCGCGTGACAGCGATTATTGCCTTTTTAATATGGTGCTCCGAAAAAAGAAAACGATTTTGAATTTAAGTAAATAGTGCTCGTAAAAAATCGTCACATGGTTTTGATTTCGTTTGTCCGATACAAGTTCAGACCGTTTCACGCGAGAATTTCGACGATTAATCTTTGTATTTACCGCACATACACACATTTGTATAAAACGAACGTATTCGATGGAATTAGTGAGATATAAGTTAAGGAATTCGAGTTGAAATAGCTTAGTTAAAAATAAATTGAACGTTTTAACTGAACATTTATATTATTATACATCTTAATTCAGTAAGTAAAACCATTTAAAGATATTTTCTTTTTTTGCTATGGATTTATTGTATCGATTTTTATAATATTAATATATAGACAATGAAAATATACGTAAACTCAATTGAATTTACAAAACCGAATCGATTAGTTAATAAAATAACAAGTCAAATTATTAAGCGTTTATAATAATTTTTCATTAAAAGTGCATAGTTATATTGAACACCTTCCGGGTCAACTAAATATACTACCAATAGCAAAAGTTTTGATTAAGTCAAGTATTCAAATCAATCCTCTTAAGAGGTTACTCTTGTAAGGCATAAATTAAAAAAAAAAATTCAACCTTTTTTGAAAATTAGTACACATGTATAGATTACTTAAATTAAGGAAAAATTTTAATATGCTTCACATGGTTGGAAATATGGTGGGAAAATAGTTTCTGTTCTTGCACAAGTAAAATCCAGAATGAGTAATGGCAATATATTTCCCGCCTAAAAAAAGGTACTTAGTTATTATTTTATTATTATAGAAAAGTACAATTACCTTTTAAAAATTGGGGAATTTCGAACATTTACAAATATAATTCTACAATAATAATAAAAATTACAAAAACAAACTCAATTTAATTAAAATGAAGTAAATTCATAATTTTTTTTCTCCAAATAAAAAAATATAATTAAGTTATATAAAATGTAAATATTATAAAAAATTATATTTTCTAAGTGAGTATTTTTTAAAAAAAATGTTTATTGACATTTGAAAAGATTATAAATATTCGATTCATTCGGTACTCACTTTAAAGATGTTTAAAAAAAAAATAAAGTAGGTAGTGGTATTGAGTTGAATTTATCAAATTATAAGTGGTAAACAAAATCAAATTCTTAATGTTTTATGATAACATCATTAATAATTGGCACAGTAAGTGTATATATATATATATATATATATGTAGAAAACGCGGCAAATTCTATTGTATATAAAAATCAAATAAAAAGGATTGTAAATTGATCTGCTTATTTATTAAAATTAAAACAAATAATTATTTTGATATAAAAAAATATTGCAGAGAAAAAATGAGTATTATCTGTGGGCAATGAGATGGTAATTTTCCACTTCGACGGTTTTCGATTTATTTGTCCTATTCTTATTCCTATATTTATATCTTATTATCCTTTGCAATCAGGTATACATTTAATTGATACTAACATATTAAGAAAATAATAATGGGTTTTTTAAATAAATAGGAAAAATATTGCCGTCACACAAATGGTGCAAGAATTTTTTTTCTCAGGCAGGAAATATGTATACCGCATATCCTATAAAAGGTTATCACGTGTGTATGGAATCATGTACAGGTAACATATGCGCTGCAGTTACAGTCGCATTGAATGAGCGTATTGTACTTTATCCGTTTACGTACACGAATACCTGCTGATCGTTTTCGTTAACATATCCCGCGCGGAATAATAAAATTTCGTTTTAGTTTATCTTCTGCGTCCGTCCGTAGGTAAAACGATTTAGCCGCATGTTTACCCAAGTTTTTATATCGATGAACCGACACCAATCGTTTTTGTGCAGTAAAACACGCGCCTGGAGGAAGGCGAGCGTATTATAATATATTATGTACCTGCTATTTAGCGTTTTACCGCAGTACATCGGCCTTTTGAACCTCCAGAGAACAAACATAACATTACATACAACACTATTACCGTTCGGCCAATAAAATAACTCGTAGTAGTTTTAGTGTTTGTGTATGTTTACGCTTCTTTGTACAGATTAAGCAAGTACGAAATCACTAAAACATCAAATAAATGCATTGACGTCAACGTAGTCGATGAAGGTGTAACAGTAATTGTACAACTGAACATGTTAGAATTTATTTGAAAAATAACATAAAATTAAAGTTAACAACAATATGTTTCGATTGCTAAGAGTTTTTTTTTTTTTTTTTTAGGATTAAACTCTTAATAATATGTTGCAGCAGTACGAACTTTATTACAAAATCTTTTAAATGTGTTTGACTGATACCGTTTGATTTTCACACCAACTAATTACCACAAGTTTTTGCAGTATCCACTTGCATGAATTATATTGTTCACAAACCATAGTATATAGAATACGTATGTACAAAATATTCAATACCAAATATTAGATTGAAAAATAAGTATTTATAGTTAAAGGGAAAAACAACTCGCACGATTTTATGGAACAGAAATGTTCTTGGTCATCAGATCTTATGCTAGTGACGCATACCACAGTCTGTTCCATGATAAATATACTTGCTTCATCCTGAACACGTCCAACACTTATGTTTATTTAATAAATTGATCAATAATATCTATCAAACAAAATACATAAGTACTGAAAACTATTCCAGCGAGTTCCAAAACTGCTACAAACAATGAAAATATTGACTCCAATTTTATGTGCACCATGTCCCAAAACAACTGCTTTGAAGGAGGCAGTGTAAAAAAGTCGTTTTAATTTAATAAAAAAATTATAAAATTAGTCTCATTACTTTATTTATATGCCTCGTATATATCAGTGATATAGTGGATATTAGTTATACGAGTAGTATGTTAAGTATTAGATAAAGTAGATATTGTATTGTATTAGATATATTTATTATAAGATGTTTAGAATGTTATACCTACTAATACCGACTAAAAATTATTTTGCTTATAAAAAAAAAAAAAATAACGCAAAGAGAAAAATAATAATTAATAAAATAATTAACTTTTTGAAAACAAAACGCGTTAGCTAATAATTGTTTCGAAAACAGTTCAAACTAAATTATAATTTATAGTAATAGTTATTACAAGACGTAACAAAATAAATTAAAAATAAATGTTATTAAAAGTTTGTAGTAACACTTCAGTTATAAGGTTTTTATACTTTTCCGCTGCTATCGTTTCTATTGATTTACTTAAACTATCTAATATTAAAGTGTAGACCGTTATTATTAATTAATTGCACAGACAGACATCTTCACTCATTAAAAACCGTGCTTCATTTTAAAGTACTTTTAAATATTTATACAACAATTATTCTTGAGGTATTTAGTTGTTTTGGGGTACAAACAATGGCATAGTCTCGAAATGTAAAAGCGAGCATATTTTACAGCGTACAATGGAAGAATGTTCTTTTTTTCAAATAGGATGAAAGTTTCCAAATAATAATAACTGCACTAAAACGTACGGAGGAAAGTTTTCTAAATTAAATATTATTCATCTGTAAACCGTAACTTATCGTTTTTATGTTCGAAAAATATAAAAATAAATTTACAGGGAGTATATTTATTTGCGTTATATACGCAAAATTGAACACCCACCCTTAACTTTTACTTTTTTATTTTTACTCACTATAAAGAGTAATTGACTCAACTCAACTCAAAAAAAAAAAAAAACAGAGTAACCAGTTGTTATTTTTGTTCTCGTAATAAACTGTGAATGAATGATGTCAGAAAGTATTAAGCTAAGACCATCTAAAAGTTAGTTTAAGTATTAAAAATGATTGGCCCAAAAAATCAAACCAATAATATTTTATACAATTGGTATATTATTTTTTCTTATTGGATATACTGTTATGAGTTTAAAACGAAAAAGAGAAAAATCAAATCAAGAATAATATAATAATTGTAATTATTATAGTTACTTCTCTACAACTTAAATATGCATATAACAGAATATTTCTTATGATGTCGTTTAGACCAATCTATTTTATACAACTTGAAATTAAAAATTCTAGTTTGAGATTTTGAAGCGAATTGTTAAAGGTTTTTATAATGGAAAATGAAAA
Organism: Sipha flava; assembly: GCF_003268045.1. Lineage (NCBI taxonomy): Eukaryota > Metazoa > Arthropoda > Insecta > Hemiptera > Aphididae > Sipha > Sipha flava. Next base: position 133,802 of record NW_020272762.1, read on the forward strand.
ATAGTTAAAATCTCATTACACAAATTACTATAATGAATACAAAGTTATATAATTTTATTACGATGTTTAACTAACTAAAGGCTCTATGATATATTTAATAACTACATCCCTACTTCAATTTTTAAATAGGAAATACAAATTAATAATTAAAAAAAATAATTGAATAATGCATTCCAGCATGTTTTAACAAATGTTTTAAACGTGTTTATTCATACAATAAGGAAAAGTTACCCGTGTATTAATACAATTTTATTTATAATTATGATTTTTATGATTTTTAACTGACAATTTTTAATCTGTATTTATTTTTAAAATATTCTTGTTTATTAAAATAAATGTAATTAAAATATCAAAACCGTTTAATGTATACACAGATACATACTAAGGAAAAATAATTCTAACATAATATTTATTATTTATATTTATTGAAACCACTTTAAAAATGTAATGATGATATTCTATATTTTATGAATTTAAGAACGTGAAACCATTTTATGGAAGCACTTAATAAAGTCTTACGTGAAATTTGATCGAATGGAAAAATAATAGTATTGAAGGATATTTTATAATGCACAAATACTTTTTATTCGTCCGTATCGAATAGTAATTTTAAAAAAGCACTTTTGACATTCACTTTTACCAAAACTGTAATTGCCATATTAATAAAATTTTAAATAAAATTTAGTTTTTTATTTTTAATTTCAAATCTAAAGATTTAGAAAGGAATTCGTCTTATTTTACCTGCCTATTTACAGAATAGTGTATTGTATATTGATATACTATAATATTTATTATAAGACGACTTTAAAAACTTCTTTGATACAAACATCTGAAAATTTCAAATATACTAAAATGTGTTTATAGTTAGATAATCAATCGTATTTTCTTAAAAATTTAAGAATTTCTTTATTTTTTGAATATTTGAAGAAACTCATTCATGTTCGATTTCCAATTTTGATCGAATAATCTTTAAACAAAAGTCGAAGTACCATCATCCTCTTCCATAAATCATTGTACATTCAATGGTGTCCATTTTCATTCAGAAACTAATAAATGTCTCTTAACGAATAAATATCGAAAAAAATAAAAATATAATTCATTTATTATCGTATTCAAATCGAATTCACTGGGAGAGTATACGAGTATTGTTAACGATTTGATAGTAATAGAATTTGCAAAGACAATGCCATAAATTAATAAAGATAGGAAATCTGTGTTAAACATCTGCAGTACTTATTATCATTTATTAATATAAATATTATGTTTATATTATACACATTACGATATTAATAGGGACTTGAATTAATTATTCGATAATAAAATTTGTAAATGTTCATATATTTATTATTAGTGGCCATAGAAATAGGATTTAGTTATAAATTGTATTATAATTATCAAGGATATAAAAAAAAAAATAAGAATAATAAAAATAATAATTGAAATGAATAAAAATCAATACAAAAACACTTAAAAATACACTTAAATTTATGAAAATTTGTTTTTATTTATAGACAAAACGAAATCAGCTAGAAATTCAACTAGTTCCAAACATTATCAGTAAGTTATATAATTTTTATTATTTTTATACGACTATTTATTTTTGTTCTATATATAACGTAAACAGTTTTCAATAAAATATACATTTACAAATAATTTTAATTCGCTAATGAATAAGTTTGTTGATAATACTCAAGTATCCGATAACTTGATTAGCACTTACAGTATCTTTAAACATATTTGAGTAATACTTAATCACAGATAAATTATATTTATGTTTAATATGTTATTAAAATATTTTTATCTTAACAATTTTTAAAAACATTTTGAAATTGTTATAAATATAAATTTATACTTCGGTTTATTAATATTTACCAACCAAACTATAGTAAACAAAATTCTACATTTTGTAAAGCAAAAATTATTCGTAGAAAACCGAAGAGTTGAATGAAAAAGTAAAATGAGATTTACATTAGAAAAAAATAATTGCTGAGGTAGTAAATAAATAAAAAAACTATCAACAATGTATTGTATTATACATAAGAATACCCTTTATTTAACTTGGATCATCACAATAATGTCTAATTGGTAATAATAATTCTCAACAAATAGTTAATAATAACATAAACTAATTAATGTAACCATATTAGCAGTAATAAAATGAATCAAAACTTAATATACTAATTAGGTTTTGTATATTCAAATGCTGCGGTGGTTTTTTCCATTTTTAATTTTAAAATTAAAAGCTGAGCATAATATTTAAATTATTTTGTTTACTATTGAAATTGCAGAGTCAGTAATTTCGAAATTAATAATAAATAAAACGTGAAATTTTCCTTGCGGTGATTAATATTCTTATTTTTAGCAATATATCTAAGACTTTGATGATTACATTTGATATTTCAATTTTATTATATTGTATAATGGTTGCCCATCAACAATGAGCGCATAACAATACTAAATTAAATACTAAATTATATTATCTACTTTAATACATTAAATGCTATGTATAAAGAATACAGAATTATTGTAAAATGTTTATCAGGGGAGTTGAACTCATCTCAGAAGAGTTTAATTGTACTTTAAAGAACGGTATCTTAATTAAAGATTTGCATTAGAATGAAATCAATGAATGAATAAACTTTTTACCATGGTATTTTTGAAACGATAACACAGCAAATCATAAATTATAATAAAAATGTACTAAAAATGTATTTATTAATTATTTAGGTAAAAAAATGATGTATAAACTGAAATGTATTTCTTTAAATGGTATATTAGTTATAAAACAATACTAAAACAATTTTAAACTTAAGTAGTAAAAAAAATCTAATACCAAAGCATAATATTGTACTTGTAACTTTTATAAATCATTGAATGTTGTAGTGAAAAATCAGTATTACATAAAAACAATTATTTTAGAAACTTAAATAGTTGTACGCAATTTGAAACATGAGTACACCAGCTTTAATATCATATTATTAAATTAAAATGTAGCTGTTAAACGTGACACAACAACAAAACCACTCTAGATAAATCTTAATTCGATAGTTCATTTCATTTTAAAAGTTTAATTTCTAAAAAAAAAAAAAAATTTAAAAACTTTTGAAATTGATAATATATGCCAAGTAAAAATATATGGATTCATTAAATTACAATAAATCTTTAAGTTTTTTCGCAAAGTCTATATGGAAATTTCAAAAATCACTTTTCTAAAGAGCCAATTGTGTCCATTTTATAGTCTACACATGATATGCTATAACATGGCTAAAAATTATGTTGTTACATCAATATGAAACATATAAATTCCTCAGGTGTTTAAATTCAAGATCTTAAACATTTATTAGATACACTAAAATTTAGATAGGATTGGATTTAGGGGACCGTGGCTACACTACTGAAGGGCCCATGAAGTATTTATTTTATTTAAACTATTTTCTTTAGACCTTAATTTATTTGTATAGTATAAATATATATATATATTTAAGATTTCATACTATAATTAAAGTATTTAACAAAACATTAATTTTAATAATTATAGTACATTATATTATAATATTTATAAGAATATTAGAAAATATACATTTTAATAATTTACTTATGTGAAAAAGTAAGTGCAATTAATATATTATTAATGATTTTTAAAGATTACAAAAATTAACATAAACTTTATATAAAAAATAAGAAATAATTTATTTAAATATAATAATAATTTAATTTTTTTTTTTTTTGTAACGAGTAAAAATGTTACGTCAGAAAATATGTTAAGACTTAAAGTTAAGAATTAACATTAAATCAAATTTTATGTATAGCTTCAGTTATTTAAAATATTTATTTTTATAAAATTTCTTTGTTATTAAACATCATAATATGATGTTTAAATATAAATTATATTATAATACCATAATACTATAAAATATTTTATATTTAAATTAAAGTTATGTGTTTAAAAAAAAAGAAAGTATTTTATGATATTGCAATGCTCAAAAAAAAAAAAAAAAAAAAACATGTACAGTAAAATATTTTATATTTTCGTATTCATTATACACAGGGTAATTATATTAATTGATTCAAAGAATCTATTTTGAATCCATATATTTTATTTTTGATTTTATATTTTCAAGACTTCCTAGCTATATTTTTACAAAATACTTTCATAACATAGTTTTTCTAGTAATTATAATGAAAAAAGTAATAATAATAATAAATATTCTTCATACTTATCAAATTTTTTTATATTATCATATTAACAGTTGAAAAACACTGAATTTGTTATGTTCAATACTAAACAATTTATAAAACTTATTATACTATTAATTATTTATTTTATATTTAATCATTTTTGGAATAGTTTCAACTAGACTAAAAAAAATATTTTTGTCCGTAGACAATTCGAAACTTTTCCCCTAATTAAAAGAATGAAGGATAATAAAATTATTTTCAATTATAATTTATAAAATTACATTTAAAAATTTAAATTAATCTAACAAAAGCTGATTCATGGTGTAGAATATAATTATGTAAATTTGCGGTAGGTACTTCACCTTATATGGTTTTTATCAATTATATGATTATAATTTAAAAAATTAAAATTAATTAAAATAATTTAATTGACATCTGGAAAAGATCTGGTTTTTTTTTTAAGTTCTCCAACCATGTATTCTAATTTAATTTCAAAATATTATGTAAAATAATAATTACCATGGTTATAAAATCAGAGTACATAATGTGTTTAATTACATTATTGTCATTCTTCATCGTCAACTTTTGTATTATAAATATCTCATCTTAGGGTCGACTTCTCCCTTTTAATTAATCCTATCCCCTTGTTATTGGCTCTGTCCCTTTATATCTCGTCAGCCACTTTTTTTAGCTCCCCTTTTCTGCAGGATCATATCTCCACGTGATAAAATTGCATTCTTCTCGACGAGGTAAACCTCAACAACTTGCATATAATTTGAACTTAATGTATGTAATGCTTTCGTACAAAAGCATTATTAATTATAATAACTCATGTACTTTACATTTTAATTAATTAAATTAATGTAACCAATATTTAAGGTATGTCTAGTATTAATTAAAAACTGACGGATTAAATAATCGTGTATTACCATATATTATTTAAAATAATTTAGTAAAAATTATTCCACGGAAACTAAATTAAATCAGTACAAGTATAAATAAATGAGAATAGTAATTTCTAGAATTGATAACTATATAATATTATATTGTTTTTTTCAATCAAAATAATTTAATAGTAAATAATAAAACATAATGCTCAAATATCGCACAAAAATGATAGAATGAAATAACTATGGACATTAAAAAGTTATATAATAGCACTACAGTATAATTGGCACCCAATCCATCGATGGATAGGACGATCACGATTTGTATTTAAGTTGAAGTATCACGATAAAAGTCATTATTATGTATAAAATATTTATTTTTAAAAAACAAATCTATACTTCATATAGTATTAAATTGTCCCTTTCCCTAAATTTCCACTAGTATATTCTGACTATATAGCAAATACGATAAATCGCTACTTATTTTATTACAGGGAATAAAGCGGATTGTCGATATTTTGTATTTTAAGGAAAATATGAAATATTCGAACCGTCGAGGTTTCGATTTATCGAATTGAAGTTGCATGGCAGTTTTTGGGGTTACTTATTTAATTTCTAACAACTGAGAATCCCGCGCTGCCTCAATTTCGCAACAGTACTTACAACAGCACAGTACAACAATTATAACATATTGTGCTAATCGTCATGAATACGAGTATCAGTGGTAGACTGGCAAAGGGTGCTGATATTTGTGATCACATTCGCTGCAGCTACTCCCCCTCCCCACATCACTTGTCTCTGAAAATACTGGCAACTGTATAATTATTAATTAATGTAACGAACAACAAATTTATTTGATTATCAATAAAAATACATTTTTCGATCAAACTATTTCGATTTTTAACTAGATTTTGTTTCGTTTTTAAACATAAATTACTGTTTTGACTCTCTTGTTTTGTAATGCATACTTTTTAGACATTTCAAAATCCAATATCAAACCGCACTATATTTTTTAACATACTTGAAAATTATTTAAGATGGAAAAATAATTGTTCAAAACATTTAATACTTAATTAGTTTGATAGTATTGTACGCTACTCCATACCTAAATTGAAATTAAATTTATTTTCTTTTATCAATACAATTTGCAATCTTATATACACAATAAGGAAATTAAATTTAACGATAGACTATCATTGATATTGGAATATGATTATACAAATTATTTAAAGTTTTCTTTTTTGTTTAATTCTTTGATAATTTAAAAGGAGTTCTAGCACCAAGGTAATAATGACTTGAAATATACCTTATACGAATTGTTAAAAATAAGTTAAGTTACGATGTGAATATAAATGGATTGAAACAAATTTCAGAAGGTACTTCGCCGAATTTAAACACCGTAAGCCAAAATGTGCCTCACTGGGGACTTGAACATAATTATTTTATTTCAATGGATAATTTTTTTTTTTTATACGCTACGTAACAGATGAATAGCATATTAAATAATTAATTAATATCGTGTTATTAGATATTTTTCGTTTAGCTTTTAAGTTTGGACTTCAAGTCGGCCACCTGCAGTCGTGGAGGCCTATGGATAATAAATATTAAGTAGCGCATGAGTAAAATTATAATGCAGCATTGTTTTTTACCGAAAACGTTTTAGCGTGGAACGCATCCCGATCGCGTTAGGTGCAGACCGATTCTTTTATAAAACATACCGTTACACGCTGCCCTTGGCACGCCAGTCGAAATGCGCACAAATCATTAGTGCTTGATCCAGGAGTTACCGTACTTTAAAAAAATCTCTAGCCTATGTCCTTTGTCATGGTGTAGTACCAGCGTTGGAAAGTTACGTAACGGAAATTAACACCGATATTTTTATAGTAATGTGTTACGTAATTGTATCACAATTTTTTTCGTGTAACAAAAATGTAGTGTTAATTATTTCACGTAAGTAATTTCTTTGATGTATCGCAGTTATTCTCAACTGGAATGACAAGAACGCAGTGTAGGGGTGAAACGAAATCTCCACGGGGAAAGGAAAAAAATAAGAAAATAATTAATTTTATTTAAATCATTTTATTACCACAACAGTCGTGTAAATATCATACCTTTAAGTTTGTATTTTTATATTATTTATATTTATTATTTAGATCCAATAAGCATGTGCGGAACTATTATTAACCCGAAATTGCTGCATTATCAATTATTTTATCGACTTAACCGGTGTCGTTAGTCAGTTATTTTACAGTCACTAGATTTGTAGTATTATTATATACAAATAAAAAATATATAAATCATTAATATTTTTTCTCTCTTTTTTTTTTTTAATTTGCAAATTTAAACTTTATAATGTCAATGTTTATTGAACCTTGCAGCTCAATAAATTGTGGGTGTACTTATTATTTTTCTGTGTACTGTTTTTTTTTCAATTTTTTTGTTATTTCCAGAGTTATTCTAAAATACACAGTTAAGATTATTTATTATTTTGATATTAGGATGACGCGGTGTTTGATTCTAGTGGCTTAAGGTGACATGAATGACAAAAGGATGAAAATCACTGATTTATTGCGTCACTAATATGTCTCTAAAATCCAACAAATATGTTGGTTCCGTATTATATTTAAAAATATATAAATAAAATATTATATCGATAAATGGATATATACATTTTTTTTTCAATTGTAATTTGAAAGTAGCGTAGTTACTTTATTAATTGAAATGTAAAGTAATTTAATTACGATTTTGAATAACGTGAAATTTAATTTCATTACATTTAAACAATGAGTAACGAATTCAGTAACTTATTACTCTTTTAAAGTAACTAACCCGGCACTGTGTAGTATTTATCAAATTTTGATCAATATTTGTATCACTAGTTAAACTATCCGGCCTCGCTCGAGTGATAATTTACTATTTTAGAATAGAACAATTACATAAATCCCAAAGTTGAAAACTATAGATTGTAAGCTCAAAATATTTGTACATTCGAAGGCTATTAATACGGTATTGATTTATACCATATATGAATGTACTTAATGGGTGATTACTGAAGTCCACATATTCAACAAAATAAAATATTTCCTAGGCAACCACAAAATGAAAAATTTTAAGCATCCAGCCCAAAACCGTTTCTAGTGTAAATCATGCGATTTTCAAAAAAATCTTTGTTTTGTTACACATCTAGACGATTAGAGGAACCGCTTTTGTAAATTTCGAGTTCGTACGTTTAGCATTTTTTCATGAATAACGAGTGAGCGGAATTCGGCTTATGTAAATAAATTTATATCGTGGAATCTATTAAAATCGATAACCACACGTTCAAAAGTAGAACGAAATCTCTTAGGTCGTAGTGTGCAAAGCCGGGTAGAGCTGAAGACCATGTCACGCGCGGTCGACGGTGAAACGTGAAAATTGGCCGTTTCATTGGCGTATAATTACGCAAAGCGTCGCAGGTGATGCGGGACGGGACGGGGGGGGGCGATTTTTCTGAGCGACGAACACGTTGTGGCGTCGCCGTGTGACGTTGGGCGCACAAATAGCTATGCTTTTCGATGATTTTACGGCCACGGTGTCCGTCCGAGGGTGATCCGAGGGCGAAATCGACTTCGAGGTAACGTACAGTTACCGCGCGGTAACGTGCGATACATTCCGATAAATCACAACATACGTAGCGCACTCAAGTGGTAACCACGCGGCCCGAGAGGATCGTTCTACGTGACACGCCGTGATTGTATCGCGACGGACGGTCTACGTAGGTCACGCGCAGCGACGAGTGATGAGAAAACGGATGTTCGAGATCGAATAACACCCGTGTTACTTCAGGGCAATTTATTTCTCCCTCCCGAAATCGCAGGTCGCTCCCGAAGCGTTTACCGAACTCCGTTGTAAGGTTTTCAATTTTTTCGTGAATTTCACACTTTCAGAACAATTCCGTTAGCCGATCACGGATAAACGTTTTTCTCCGTGAGCGCGATTCCGTTCGAATCTACTGCCCTTCTCTGTTTGTATTGGCTATATGTTTCTCACGTATTTCCAGCGCACCGGGTAACGAAATCGTTCTAGTAACGCGCGCACAATACCAAAAGTCGGCGATTGTCGAGCGTTAGGATACGGTCAGACTAGACCCGGCATCGGCCGAGTACGAACGAAAAAAATTAGAGTATGAAATTCAATTGTACCGGTCACATTACAACCGATAAATTCGGCCGATCACGGCCGATGGCGAATAAAAACAATATATATGGTTTTTTTCCGACTGAATCGACCGAATAATTTAAATTTATACCGATCATTTATTATACTATTTATACCAGTGGTTCCCAACCCACGGCCCACGAATCACATGTGGCTCGCGAAGTTATTCATTGTGGCCCGTTACCGTTTTTTCAAAATAAAACAAAATGTTAAAAAACAAAAAAAAAAAAAACAAAAATTATTATAAAATACGATTTTTTTAAAATTCATTCATTTTATTTTCGAATGTTTTCAAATATAAATATCATGATACAACCCGTGCACTTAAAAGATCGTAATGGTCAAATTAATGTGTAGCTACACAGCGTAGAAGGTATCTCAATCCGTAATCTTTTCAGTAGTCGATAAAATATTTAAAAACAAATTCAATATGTACCTACATGTATACCTATTACGTGTAATAAAATGACATTATTATATTAGTGTCGATATTCTTCGTATTTTTATTTTTGGTGGCTCGCCCTTACATAATTGTTTACCAAAATTACCCGCCGAAGAAAAAATGTTGAACATCACTGATTTATATAAACTCACTTATATTCCTATACATTTTTCGTAGTTATTTTTACTTTTGGTGAAATTATTTTATGTGGTTCTTAGTACTAAGTGTTTGGGATTCATTTTATATTATATAGCTGACCCGGCAACGCTTTGATATTATTATATTTTTCATAGATATATTTGACCCGGTGAACTTTTTATCACCTACAATTGTAGGGTTATAATAATCGGTCATTTCGAAAAGGACATATCTCCATAAAATGAAAATTGTCAGGAAACGTAAAAAACTATTTTTAGATAAATCAAGATTAGATAGATCAAAATTAAATTTAAATAAAAATTTAAAATGGGTTGAATTTTTTAATTCCCTTATAAAAAACCAACTATGATATGGCGGTCTCGCAGGAAATATGCATTATTATTAGTTAAACACATGTATCACATAAAACTAGTTTTGAAAATGTATGGAGAAATGGCCATTTCGAAATGACCGATTCAATTTATCCTTCTTTTATGTATATAGCTGTATATATCCTCCGTGCGTGTTGTACGTGTTAGATTATTTTGTTTTCTGTAATTTTCTAATCCCAGACACCTTTTTTTTAAATAAAATAGTAATCTCGTAAGGTAATAATAACCTATTTGGTTTGTAATTAGTGCATGTAATACGATATTTTTTAAAATATTTACTTAAATAAAATGAATCACTATTTAAATTTATTTATTTATTTAATTTAATTAAATACTTCAGAATAAATAAAATTGTTTGTTTTCAAATCATCTGGTAATATAATTAACTGATTTTTTAGTTGATCTGTTCTTGGTAATCCCACATATAAATGTGCGTGTGTATAAACAATCGAAAAGCAAATCAATATAAACGTACCTATTGAAATGTATAGCCTTGAGTCTTATTAATTCTAATAACGAACAAAACTTTAATGGGGAATTGAAGTCTCTTAAACTGGAAAGGTAAATCAGTAAAGTATTAAATCAGTAGTAAATCATAGGTATACGGGGCAATTTTTCCTGCTATACAGTACAGTATAGTACTGTGTCACCATTACCGAAACGTGTTTGACGACGGAGCAACGAAAATACACATTTTCTTTTATTATTATTTTCGTATACCCAATCAATTTTTCCAAGTAATATTATACATTAAAACCTTCCTCGAGCACGTCCAATTATAAAACGAGTACGTAAAAAAAAAACAAAAAATTGTAAAAAAATTCAAAAAGTTAGGCCGAGGTTCGGACTCGAAACATTGGGATTTATAATCTATCAATTTCGACTTTTATTATTGAAACTATAGCAGGGTTCCCTAATTATTTCTAGTAATAATATATTTATATAGGCTATATGCCAATGTTACTTAGAGATAATGTAACATGTAGTAGTTTTTGAGATTTTTGCAAACAAATACACAAATGCTGTCTCTATGTAATAGTATTTAAGATAAGATAATAAAATGTATTAAGAGACATTCTGCTTGTAATCAACAAATTTAACTGATTGAATCAAAAGTTTTGGGGAAAGTGTGTGGGATTCTTCAAATTTTTCCCTCTTCAGAAAAATATCATTACCCCAAAATTTCTTTTCTTTTCTTTTTGAGTTAATAATAAATATTTTTTTGCGGATTGGTTTCTAACAAGAACATTTCATCGGCGACGTGCATGCTGCATCATTTTTTTGATTTAACCGAAATCCAGATGTAGCTGACCATTTTCATCGGCCGAATTCTGTTCGATGCTGTTCGAAAAAATATTCGACTAATGGCTATCCTAACCGTAGACATTGGTCGGTACTACACGATACGTCCAATATCTTCGAACGTTGGCCACACCAATCCATGTGTCTAGTGACAAATGTTTGTGTCCAACATTGGCGTTGAAACGATTTCCGTTGGAAGTCGGCATTTTCGACCCCCACCAAAGGAGCATTCAACGTTGGAATCAAGTTGCAACTATCATTTGGTATACGGTATGACACGTGTAAGTCCTGTATCCCATTTTGAACCACCGTTCTCTACTTCTGTCTAATCATCCACCAACTGTGAGTCAAACATTGGTTCCGAAGTTCAGCCAACACCAATTTCCAAGCCAACGTTCGACGGCACCGCCTTTAGCCGTTCGGACCTAGGTTCGCGACCCTGACCGGACAAGTGGCAGCGAACCGCCCGCGAAACGTTCAGCGACGCTGCTCGGCTGTGCGTGGTGGTCGCTTGCGGACAGGCGATCGGCTGAACCGCGCTGAAGACAGCGCAACGTGAACACAGGAGAACGGCGTGCCGCCCTTACGCCGGTAAGGACCGCCGGCGATTTCGGCGAAAAGCCACCGGTGCACGCGCGAGAGCACCGTGAACGTACCCGCGGTGGCAGTGGCGGCGGTAATTCGATTGCCGTCTGAGGCCGCCTTGCATTATACATTTTCCATAAATTAATGAAACGACCGGCTGCGAGAGAGATCTATTGCCAATCCAATTAAATTGCGCTCTTTCCGCACACGCACGCACCCACGCGCAACGTCCCCCCTCCTCGTTCTTACTCCGCACGCACTACCCCACGCACCTCGTCCGCACTTTATACATCCTTTTCACGTTATCCTTCTCCCGCAACTGCCCTCTGACCGCCACCATCACCACCACCACCACCACCACCACCGTCCGAGCCACTAGTCTCCTTGTTTTCCCGAACCGTCCGCGACCGCCGCCGACCAACCAATCAACATATATATTCCTCTTCCATCGCCGAATTTTCCCTCACACATAACCACCCGCGCGCGTGCACACAATACACCTCCGAAGGGCGTAGCTCAATTTCGCTAATGTTTTTATTTTTTTTTTTTCATTTTTTTCCATCACTTCCTACCCCTTCCCCCCGCCTTCACCCCCCCCCCTCCGTCGCGCGCTCTCGCGTATATAATCCGCTAGATACTCGTGTCGGTGCAACCGTATTCGGATCCGAGCACGCGTCGTCGATCGCCGACCACTACCACGCGGTAACATAGGTAGTAACGCTGCCGCGCCGAGTCCCGCCGACATAATGGAATTATAATTGAACGGGATCAATAAGAAATAAGAGCCGGGCGAGCGAGCTAAAAGATTAAGAATTGAAAAACAACCGGATACCACATTTTCGGGCAAGGGCGTTGGTGGCGAAGGAGATAGATGTACTGCAGAGACGACCGTCACACATCTCTCTCACCCCCACGAGTAAATACGTACGCACACGCGCGCGTTTCATAATCATCCCGTCCCGCCGCCGCTCCTACCGCAATTACAACGAAAGTTCTTCGCGCGCCGTCGAGAACGGACAGCAGCAGCGTTGCATTACCACGACGAGGGAGCACAATCTTGGGGAATCACTACGGATTATTGGTTTTTCGTGATTCCGATTAATCGATTTCTATATCGGTTCGGACGGCTCGGTGGCGGCGCGATTAATGTCGTAATGATACGCGTCCGGAATTTCGTCGCCCATCAGTTGACTGTGCAAACGGGACAGGGGGCGAGCACGTTTTCCACGCCCTTTAAAACACGTGTTACGGATAATACAATCACATCCCACGAATTCCTTGCGAACACTGCACGGACGTCGATTCAAATACGTATTGTGTTTCACGCGCGTTTTAGGATTACACACATACACACTTATTCTATATGCTCAAGTATTGAAAGACTGTGTTTCGCCAGCAGCCGTTCGGCTTAGGAACGGTTCTCGGAGAGACGAATATTATTCCCCACGTCATATCGATATTAACAGTTCGAACGATTTCTTAAATATGAAGTCATCGTTCGAAACAGTATCCACAAAATTGGTACACACAGCAATTCAATCGAAGTACTGACGGAAATGTCAAATAGAAATTTAAATGCTCGTCATCATGCAATAATATAATCTAAGCGTTCGACCTGTAACGCATTCTCGTATTCGTGTTTATTTTTACAACAATGACAGAAATTATAATTAAAGTATGTATTTTTTAATTAATTAAGTCGTTATTTTATTAAGACTAAAACAATACTTGTTACTAGTTCATATCGCTTAAATTGTCAAATAAAACAAATATTTTAGCTTAGAAGTCAATACCAAAACGTTTAGTTATATTTCGAACAGCGTGGTTAACATAATTTATCAACGTACAATTTTAATGACGATTGCAATATTGTGTACGATTATTGTTATGATGTTCATTCAATTCAATCCCTTTTCCGTATCTCAGTGTTAATTCAATTAAAAAAAAAAAAAAAAACCTAATAAAATATCAAAATATATTTTGGAATATGAATGATTCTTTTTACATATCTTACAATAATAAATATTTTTATCCATTAGATTTCTCACCATAGCCAGATTAAGAACCTATTAGGTACTGGGGTTAAAATGTCATCCTTTTGACAAAATATACTTTACAAAGCTGCTCATTACGTTCGTAAGAAAATACGTTTTCGAACAAAAAACAAATTGTATTATAAAATATCAATGTGTGTGTGTGTGTGTGTGTGTGTGTGTGTGTGTGAGTGTGTGTGTATATATAGTAGCGATATGAACGAAGTGATTGAGAAGTAGTCGCTTCTCGATTTTTCGAAATTGAAGTAAATAAGGATAAAACTTCTAGGTCAGGGTTTTTAAATTTCAGTCCATAGAAAAAAGAAATGTATACACGTTTTAGCACAAAAATGGGTGGGTAGATAGGTTTGATCAGTGATGGCACTAGAATTTGTGAGGCCCTAGGCAAAATAAATGTCGGGTCTTATAATTTAAAATATTTTAAGTTCAGTTAAATCTGTGCACAGTTAAAAACTATTTCAGAACCGCAGGGCCTTGATTATAATTTAAGACGTGGGGCCCTAGGCAACTACCCCTATTTTCCCCCCATCCCTGGGTTTGATGGAGTTCGCTTTTCAGAATTCATTTGGCCACAGTTTTAATGAACCATAGATCTATTACTTAATAAAATAACAATATAATAATAGATCTGTGATAACGGTACGAACAGTTGGTTTGGGAATTTAATGTAGATTATTTATTCTATTTGAATAAGTTTCACAATAAGTTAATACTAAGTCAACGTATCGTAACACCACGCGTCGCTATAAATAACTTGAATGCATCGAGATAAGATTTACGATACAAGAACGCGAACGATTTTCCGCATAGCGTCCGTATTCTAAAAACTGGCACTCTGTCAGTATTACAGGGTATAAATAACAGTAATCAATGGTAATCATTGATAATACCAATGAAAATAACTGTAAAATGCGTCTTTTCAACTTAAGTATTTTTGTCTGTATTTAAATTTTAATCGTTTTTATCGATAAAATAATAGTTTTTAAAAATATAGAAAAACTATAATTTAAAATCGCAGAAATATGTTTATCAGCCTAAGACTGTATAGGTTCATATCACATTAGTACATGAGGAGTCTCGGAGCTTTATTAGGTATTGGACTTAATTTGGGCGTATGTGTTTAGGTATTAGAGTCATGGGAAGTGGAAGTAGAATTTTTTATTTCTTGAATTTTGGTTAAAGTTAGTATGTTATAATGAAGTTGGAATAATAATAATAATAATATTTTTGTTTAGGTTTTTTAAATCGCATATCTCATTATTTAAATAGACAACTGAAGAAATGTAATTTAATTTGATGAAGAACATATTTATTTTTGTTAAACGATCAGATTTTTTTATAAGCTTATATATTTTCCCATGTCCTTATATTTTTTGTCGGCAGTATAAAGATAAATTAAAAAATGCAGTTTCCTCTATTAGTTTTTGTTAAATATTATTATCCTTCCTAGTATAGAACTATAAGACAAAAATGGTTTTTGAACAATAACAAAATGAAATTTTATATTATATTAACTTTCAATTCGATTAAATACCATACACTTTATACCAAAAACATTTCCAATAAATATTTGAACAAGGATATTATCTGCCCACCTGTTTAATGTATTAAACGAATTAGATGGAAAAACTCTCATTTTCTAAAAGCTTATGCTTTATACAATTCCATAAAATAAAATTATAGTAGTTTGAATTATAATTTTGGTAGATTAAAAACGACTTTAAAATTGAAATTATTTAAATTAAAAGCGTTAAAGCTTAAAAAAAAAAAAAAATACTATTTATTTATTTATATTGTGTTCAGGATTTTCTTTTCTCTGCATTTATTTTTAGATACTATTTGATACTGTTACCAATGATTTTATTTAAATAAAAACTAAAACTGCTTAAGCATTAATAAATAATAAAGTAGTGCTTTTAAGATATAGAACAACCGAGAACTAAATCCGTTTGTTTCACCACGTAGCGGTGAAATATAATAATTTTATCGACGGCAATAGCCGCGAGCGTTTCTCTTGGTGCGTCCTTTTTCATTCAAGTAAAATCTTTCTGAATGATAGAGGTTCAAAGCAGTTGATGTTGGTAAAGTTCACTACCATTATGATAATATAGACTTAACAACTCTTTATCCATCATGGATTTTTTTCTTTTGATACAAGCAAAAATATACATACTCACAAAACACACACACACACTTGTGGAATCTATATATTTTACACTGACACCAAATTATATTAAATAGTAACCCCAGAAAGGTACAATGATACGCGAACGTGGACGCATCTAGGAAAAATCACTAGACGATACTCCTTAGTTACTGGTATGAGTGGACGATGAAGTATAACAAGGGTAAGAAAACCAACACAATTTCCCCAAAAATAACGGACACATCATAACCCTGGAATCTGGATAACAGCAAAAAACTTCCGATAATTAGTTTCCGGCCAACTACACCCAAACAAAATCCAGTACAAAGCGGAAAAATTCTAATTAAAAACTTTTTGATTAGTTTTCTTTTATCTTTTCAGACGACGGGGCAAATCGTACACACACATAAATATATATACGAGTATATATTTATATATAGACCGGACGCAATTAATTTTATCCAACCCCTTGACCACCATCCCCTGTACACTGCTACCATTCGCTCATTACGTTGTTTACTGAAATATAATAATTCGTTTTTAAAACGAGTTGTGTGTGCAGAAAACCGTGTAGAGACCCACCGCTATATTTAATTTGACGTACAGGGCGAATAATCATTCTTTCGAGGTGATAATTTTATTAAGTGAATCTGAAATTGGCTCTGTTTCAGTTGTATTATACACGAGCAAGGATGGATAGTCTTTTAATATCACGTAAATCAATATTACTACATTTCAATACAACATATTTTATCGTCCAAGTAGATTTCCTGGGATTGAAATAAATCACATATTTTATCCTGGAAATAGTAACTACAGACAAATTCAGAGTTCCCCAGAGGCAATTATACTATAGTGAAAAGTCTCCTTTCCGTATTCACTTTTCATATTCCATTTATCGTATAACCATTTGACTCCTTGAACAATCACAAATGTAATTAAACAAAAACAAACATTAAGGTAATCCGAAAAAAAATGAAAGCATTTAACTAACTTATTTTAAACGATTTCAAATATTCTCATCCCTATTGCATTCCGTTTAAATAAACTGAACTCAATAAAACGAGTTATTAGAAAATATAATACTCTTACATATATACTTGAAGTTTCTATAGAACTTAATTTAATGTATCTTATAACTATACTGAATTGCATTTTAGTTATAAACAGAACTTTTATGTGAGGTTAGCAAATGACTTCGGTAGGTACAAAAAAGACAAAAACTACAATCAATGTTTTTAGTACACTTTATTTTAACTATGTCAAGTTATTTAAAAATAATGTTGATAGATTTGGTAAATTTCACTAAATTTACCATATTATTTTCTTTGTTTAGTCTTTTATATTTGTATTTACTTAATTTTATTTGACTTTAAACAGCAAAAATATAATTATCAAATTACTTTAATTTATATATATATTTTTTTTTTTAATTTTTTTTTTTTTTTTTAAGAATTTCCATACCATAACGCAAATAATAAATTAAGTAAATTAAATTGATATTATTTTTGTATCTAAATGTATTCCAATTTCGAGACAAATATTATTGGATTTTAAAATAAATTCAATTATTATTAACTCTCTTCTAAATGAAACTATTGTGTATTCGTAAAAGTTTAATAATTAATTAAAAAATATATGTAAACATTGATTGCTAACAAGTGCTTAAATTGCAGGGCGCATGCCACAGAATAGTGGACCCCTTTTATATCTTAACAAAGTTTAAGTATTCCCTACCCTCCAATTTTGTCAACTATTTACATTTTAAACATTTCACAACAGCCCTAATTTTGGTAAATTATTGGTTTCCTTTACAACATAATACCTCTTCAAATTATGAACATTTTGAGTGTAAATGGAAAGAAAATTAGTGCAATAAATTTAATATGTGTATATATATGAGACAGCCGAGAACTTACACATTAGTTCTAAACAAAGTACAAAGAATTTCGTGAGAAATATTATGACATAAGTCTGAAACTATAATTTAAAATTTTCAACAACATTTTTCAAAATTATAAAGAAACCTCGACATTTTATCAATTCAAGAGAAAGGTGTACTTTTTATTAATTGAAATCTTACATGATTAATGGTAAATTATGGTAAATAAACACAATAATTAAATAAACATACTTCTTAAATTAAGCTACGATTTAGAATCCACGCGGGAATGGCTATTTAATAAAATAATTGGTAGCAATACATTTTATTTTCAAAACTATATTGTAAAAAACACGACCACGATGGAAATTGGATCAAGAGTAAAATATGATAAAATTTAAATTATTTCAATAAACGACCGTAGCAAAACTTTTTAACATGGATATGTTGAGGGTTAATTCAAATGTTTGCGTCATCATCACGTAGTCTGCTACGAATATTGGTAACCAAGGAAACCAATCACGTGATATCTTATGATGATACTTATACAGAAATATATATTGAAATCCATAAAGATATAGATGGAATATTGTCCAATAGTGATTGGAGCCGTATCAAAACACAGAGATTATGCAGCGGACAAGTTTTGAAATTATTCGAAAAGAAATTACGAATATCTACTAGAAAAAACTAACTGCGAATAACTAGTACTATAAAAAACGATATAAATAAAAATAAAATGATTGTGAAATCAATATTTTTCTTTGTAACGGAACAAATGATTTCTCATTTTAATTACTAACTGACCTTAAAGTTTGTACACAGCACAAAAAAAAAAAAATAAATACAATCGACAAAGTCATACTGTTCTTGTACTTTAGTATAAACGACAAAGAATAATTTACACAACGACGGAAAATACGCTAAATAACGACAAGGAATTGCCATCGTTCTCTCACAACCTTACATTATTTAGTTAAAGTGGTTATCAAGTGTTTACGGTCGTCGACGAAATGTCCAGCGAATCGGATATAAAACGAACATATAGTAGGTACCCCACGGCCTAGGAGTCAAATTATCCTACAACATTATGACATTACAACATTATGGTACTTACGAATCATACGACATTCCGACGTAATTATTTTTTTAGGAGGGTTTCCGAATGAAATAATGCAATACGTGTCCGACTATAAGACTGTGCGGTGCGAGTCATTTGGTCGACGGTTTAGTGATCGATAAAATACGATCGAAATATCATGTAATCAAATCGTTTTACAGCCGCAAAACAAATGTTCGAATATTTTATTAGTATGGTCGAAATATTTTGTGACCGAATGCGTTTTTCGGTCAAAGATAATCATAAGAATTTTTGATTATTTTATCCAATATTTTTATATTGGATAAAATATCCAGTACATATAGCCTGTAAGCAGGTTTATCGTAGTAAGCTCTATCGTAAGACTGCACGAATTAATCAAAACATTACAATCTACTGAAAACGAAACTGGAACAGAAATTGAGATGTCACTTTATGGACATGGTAATAAAAAAAAAAAAAAAAAAAAATGAAAAATCAAGTATAAAACCCACAATATGCGCTTAAAACTAGTGTAACAAAAACTCTTAGCTAATCCAGGTATGATCTATTAGAGTAGTTAAGAGGAATACATCAACATTTTAAATTTGAATTACTTATTGATTATTATATTATAATCATTTTACTAATACTTACACTATTATTTATACTAATACTTATATTAATTGTTTCAATATTTTGTTACATGACTTAATAATAACTTAATTAATTTTTTTTTAAAACAATATTTTTTAATTTTATACTTTATTTTAAAATAATTACCTCAAAATATATATTTTTCAATCAAAAACGTGTTCGAACGGATGGTATTTCGATCACTCGACTCTTAGCCACTACATTTTAGACCAGTCACTCACCTCAAGACTGTATATTATACATTTAATAATTATACACTTAAACTGCAATGATGATTAAACCGAAAAAAATATTTTACTTACCTCAGTTAGGTTAACTACATGAAATTTATTTCCACAACAATAATCTTTAATGATTTTTTTAATTTTTTTTTGAACAAAATAGTTGTAGTTTATAAATACATTTTATGTATACATGTATAAATTAATTAATTAATTTTAAGCCCGGAGTATTATTATAGACAATATATACAATATATATACAATAATACATATACAATATATTATTATATTGTAAAGTACGACCGGTTTCAAATTAAAAATTCATTACCAGGTACGTACAAAGTTAATAAAATTACCAATAGTCATGATTGATCTTTATTTTTCTTTTCAAATTCAGTATATATTCAGTACACTTCAAATTCGTACATTACAAATATAATAATACTCCAGGTTCAGCATTTATTTATTTATTTATTTATTTCTATTCATCAAATATTTATTTATATATTAATTTACGAGTGTTAACCATTTACTAATTTTTATTTTATTAAAAATATTGTGTTCCGATCAGAAAACCGATTTGTGTGATAAAAAAAAAATAAAAAAAAATATATATATACTATTAAATCATAATATTTTCACATAACCAGTACAACGAATGTGCAAATGCTATTAGTTTACGTAGATACAATAAAAAATTATAAAAATATGTACAGAAGCATTATTCATACAAAACGGAATCGAACGGTTTCGTTTTCTACAGGCAAAAATATGCAACATTTTATATTTTAGGCATAGAAAATGAATGTTGATGTATATATATGGTGTATGCAAATAATTAGTTGAGTTAAAAGTTAAATAAAGCAATTTATTTAACTTAGTTAAAAAGTTTAAATGAAAAGTTGTAATTATTTTTTTATTTTCGTCTAGGTACTTCCAGAAAGTATAAATTATATCAACAGATAGAATAAAATGAGAAAAATGTCTTTGGAAAGAAAAAAGAAAACGTTCTAATTAAAAGTTAAAATTTAATTTTTATATACCCATTATAATATTTCACCCTGATTGGTTAGTCGCAGTGGATCGATACAAAATAGTACACAATACGGTACCATCCTTCTAGAAACATTAAACACAAATTAAATTACCTTAATCTATTGTACTAATCGTTCCCCTAACAGTCATGCTATAAAATATCACTAGTAGTGTTCATTTTTAAATTACCATGTGGGTGAGGTAAATTTAGTGAAAACAATTTTTGTTTGTTTCGTTTTTAATACAGCTATTTACCATTTCAAATCGCCAGTTTAAATATTACCCATTTGTTCCGTTTAGGTTTTTGGGATTTAGCATGTTAAATTAAGCATACGTAACGTGTAATATTATTTTCAGTGCAAATATGGCCACAAGCAAAAAAAAAAAAATTAAGTATAAAAATTTAGCTGAATTCGTGTTGGAACATAAATAACTCTCATCTAAGCTTAATTTAATTTGTATGTATACATATGAATGTATATGAATGATTAAATATCATTCTGTTATAATCCAAATTTGTACTACTCTTAAATCCAAACCTGTTTTCATAACTTCGTAAAAACAACCTATTAACAGAGTCACTTATTAGAATTACCATAAACCATGGTAAATCGGATTATTTTTCAAACCAATTTACATTATATTTGAAGTCAAATAGATAATATAGTATCTATAGGATAGGCATGTATAAACTACATGACGCATATTTTTCCTACAAACAATTATTATTCGAATGTATAAGTTATTCATATATAGTAGAAAAGAAATTAGAATAATAATTATAATCCTATTTAAAACGAAGTATAAATAATATTTGGACATACATTTTATACAAATATACGTATAATATTTTTTAATTTAAAACTTGTTAAATATTAAGCTTAATAACGTAGTTAAATTATTTAACATAATTATGAACTTTTATAAAATAAAAATTTAATAAGATGGCAGTTTTAATTTATTAGAGGGTTTATATTATAATTATTAATTTATATTATAATCTTTGATTCCTAAGAGAAAGGTTAGTATAATGGAATATTGTTATTAGTGCTTTTTAAATATTAAAACAACTTTAAAATCTCATTCTATCATTCTAATTAAAGTTTTTATTTGATACTTTGCTAATATTTATATTTTTATTAACAATGCTTTGAATATTTATAACTTTCCAGACTATTCTTAGATAAAACTTTGAACTAAATGTAATCAAATATTTAAATTTCTATATACCTACACAAATAACTAAAATGTGGATAAAAGTTTAAATACCTAAATAATAGCTCATTTGTTTTCACGCCTTGTCTCATTGTTTGTATATTCGTATGTTTACTATACATATTAAACTTTTAATAAATTTATAGTTATAATTTTTCACATAAATAAAGCGTAAATAAAAAATCACTAGGTAGTCAGAGTAATATAGAATAAGAACGAAATCATTCAATGGAAATATAAATTATTGGTGAATAAGAAACATTCACCTATACGGTTCATTTTAATAAACCTGCGATTATTATTTGCGAATTTTTCAAAAGTATAAAAACAAAATTTCAATTTACTGTAAGCTCAGATACAGTTAGAAAATGTATTGTTATACTACAATCATGATGCCAGTAGATTTTATTAGTAAATTTATTGTTTTCTAACAAAAAATTGTGATTGATTTGAAAATTCCCTAATCAAATGTAGAATAGTTAGCCAACGAGATAAATCATATTATTTACGATAGAAATATGTAAACGAATAAACTTTATCATTAAAACTTATTAGTATTGTACACAATTATTTACAATATAGTTATACACAGGTCAACTTTACCTTTTGATTCCAACGATGAGCTCACATCAATGTGATTAACATTTTTGAATCGTACTGTTTGAAAAAAACTCAACGGTTCACATTAATAACGAGCTGATAATTTTTTATCATTATCGTGTTGACACATAATATTTTACCTTCATTATAATGTTTATAAGTGCATTATTCAAATAACGCAAATGCAATACACGCGCATTTTTGTTAATACATTGTTTCGGTGTATCCGTTCTTAACATATAACATTCATCATTAATATCGTATTAATGTACCATACCCATGCATTGCCGATGCAAATATTTTAATTTAAATATGAGAGGTAAATACATAAAGTTATACGTACAACTATATAAGCTACTTTATGAGCAAATCCATTGTCTTATTTCATTCCCGTTACAGTAATAGTTTACGTAGAGATTGGATCGTTTTCAATAATATCTACACGATAAACGTATACATTAAAATATATAATAATTTATAAGTACGTATCAATTTCCATGTAATTCTCTGCTACTTTAAACATTTTTGAAAAGATGTAATCGATTTTCGGGTGCGTATTATTATTCGGTCTTGAAGTAAAATTACGAAAAATATATTGAAATATCGACGCACAATTAGTTCAGTGAACGCTGTCCGAACCGACCAACGCGAAATCATTAAAACAAAATCGTCTATTGCAATAGTGTTTCAAATGTCTTCACTAATAGAACGCAGTTTGGACAGTTTAAAAAAAGAACCACGAAACAGATGTTAAATTAATTGTTTGAAATCGTGAAAAATATGACGCACGATTCACGTACAGAGAAATATTGTTTTGAATTAAATCGGTTTTAGCTTGGAAATAATCAACATTCCGAAAAATGCCTCGGGCAAAGAGTTCCGAATTGTTTCCAAAGATATACCTTTTATTCATAATAACATTATACAACGGCAGCGGTGTAGGTGGCGGGAGCTGACGGGCGGTTTACACATCGCTAATTTAATTAATTTAATTAAATTCACCAAAAGAGGCGCGTTTTCCGTAATGTGAAAAGTGTTTTATCGATTGATTAAAAAATATTCAATTACAAGTGCTGCTATCACAGATGTATAACTTTTTAATCAATAATAAGCCATAACAATATAATCGTTTATCAAGTTTATATATTTCCGGTGTGCATACATTATTTGATATTTATATATAACATAAATGTTTATAATTATATGCTTGTGTATAATATTGCTTGTTCGTTAGTGATACACTTTTCGTTTTTTTGATATTTACGATTATTCACACGCGTACCTACGAGTTTATTTTCACTACATATTCCTTTGATTTTTCACGAGTACACGATTTCTACGATAGTTATTCATTACTATATTTACTCTTTTTTAAAAATATATAAAATACATGCACATGGGTTAAAAAAAAAAAAGTGCTTGACTGGAGGTGTATAAAAGGGAACATTTTAATAATTATTTAATTTAAATGCTGAAAACGATATAGCCACGAGGGTTATGATTACGTTTTTCAACTTACGTGTTTTAAATAATTTAATCACCAATTTTACACTAATTTCGGTATATTTTTACATCTTTCTTGTTCAAATTCATATTGAAGATTGAGTACATAATATCGATTTTAACAATTAAAATTATCCCGGACGGAAAATAACATTAGACCTATAGATTTTTATGGAAAATATAGAATAGTAAATACAACGGTTAAATTTAAAACGGTAATTTTTTTTCTTTCTAATTTTATTTTACAAAATCCACGCCTTAAGGCATTACACTACAGTATTAGATAGATAGAAAAATCTGATAGTAAAAAGAAAATTAGATATCAACATAACAGCTATGTGAATACAAATACGATAGTGCGATAAAGAAAATGTAGTTGTTGCTGAAGTGACCGGATAACACAAGCGTACAAGCCCGAGCTCATTAACTTTGCATTAGTTTTATGAACACGTACAGGTTGAAATAAGCTTGGAATGGTTCTTAAACAAATTATAAACGGCAATAAAATGAATACAAGTAGGTTTTCGAAAAACTCGACAGCTGGTTAAAGGATAACAAATGTCTTTTTGATAACTGCAGCTGGCCGTTTTAGTTTTCAAGTGCTCGAACTGAAGAGTTCGTCGTATTTTTTTCTAACTATACACTCATTCACTAGTGTTTTGTTTTATACTAAAAGTACACATTATTTAGTAACCATTTATAAATTTGTATTTGAAACCATCAAGAGTTTAGGAAAAAATTAATTTCCCCCGACAACTCAACGTATTTCAACAACATCATATATAAGTACTCATATCTGTCTCCACAGTCAACAAAACTATAAATATTAAGTTTACGTTTAATTCATTAAATATTTTTTAATTCATTAAATTATAACACTATCAACTATAAACACCTTATTAATTATACTAATTCGTTATTTTTTTTTTTTTTTAACGAACGGAAGTTTTTAATTGCTTTTATCAATTAAATTTTAATTAACTTAAAAAGCATTTGCAATTATTTCAATCCTTCTAGTTAAAACGTCATAATATATTAAACAATTTGGGTTAAAAACGTTACTTAGGTATAATATATAACACCATAAAATTCATATACTAATATTTGGTATTTACAAAATAACGAAAATCTATTATTTTTATTTATTAATTTAATTTAAAAATGTACCTCAGCAATTTTAATATCTGATGATGTATTACCCAATAAAAAAATAAAATAATATATTTATTTAAATATATAACTAATTCGTTTATACATAGACAATTACCGTTAACGTTACAAAATTATTTGTCAAATCACTACTGATACTGTCGAAAGTTTAGACTCTAAACTGACTATATATTAAATATAAATGTAGATGACAGCACAATAAGAAACGTAACAAGAATGTTGAGTAAACAAGAAAAAAAAATATAGACTCTAAACTTTAACTGATTCATATTATTTAGTTTTTATCATAGAGTCAAGAAAATTCATCAGGAATCAGTGCAATTGACAAATAAATGAAAAAACTTCAAGTGGTCAAGTTATTTTAAACCAAACATATTGTATTATTAATTTTATTTTATCGATTTCATAAAAATAACTAATAGGAATAAAAAAAAAAAATGTCATAATTATACACATAGCTCAGATAAATAACGTAATAGCCCAACCGAAGAGTAATGTTATCATAATAGATTACCTATTTTTATTTCAATGAGTTGTATAACAAAAAAAAATATAATCTTAGAAACGAATAATCTGTTTCGATAAGCTTACAACGATTTGATCCACATTTTACTGGAGTTCATCCTTATTGTTATCACCGAAATTAAAATGAAAAATATATCACTAAATAAAATGTTTTCATAGAACTTACGGACTAAAATTTTAATTCTAATATAATATACGTAATACCCATTTGAAATTCAATCACCCGAAAAAATTTTTCTACGAATAATTTATAAGATAAGATACCATACGAATCAAGAAGCATAGCTTACAGTTATTAGTTTTCAAAAAAAAAAAATGTAAAAATATTTACAGCAAATTCACCGACGACCATTTTTATTACCCAATACTAAATATTGATTAGTATGGAATATTTATACTTCCGTATAATTATTTTGAACACACATCTATCAAACCAATCGTGTAGATATTACTCAATAAGAAATTATGCTACACATATTGTATGTTAAATGGTAACGAAACGACAATACTATCTCGTCATCACTTCCAACGATTAAATCCTCGTGGTCTTTTATTCTCCTAAAAACTTTTAATGATTAAAGTTTCATTTGTGCAACGACAATACAGCACGCAAATTTAAAGGACAATCGAATGTACGCAATTTTTTTTTCTCTTATAATAATATACCCAAAGATAAATATATATATATAATAGTCGATGAGAGTCTACTCGAAGTTTTACTTTTTATAATATAATATGCCCCTTTACATATGTTCTAGAGCAGTGTTTCTCAACCTGGGGTCACGTACACCTAAATAAAGGATCATATCGGTTAGGAAAAGACCTTTTTACTTACCTTTTTTAATAAAAAATGTATTACTTAATTAAAAAATTTAAAAAGCAAAAAACATTTTGTAATTAATGATTTAATATTTCGTTGTCGATTTACATTTAAAAATTGGTTTATTCAAGGTTCGACATATGAAAAACACAAAAGTAAATATTTTTCTAGTGATAATATTTTTGTAAACTAGTCATTTGTTTTGTTGATGGTTGATCATTAATGATATGATATGATACTTCATAACAGATAAAATAGAAAATTAAGCTCAAGTTAGATTTTAATACAAGGGGATCATTATGTGACTATATTTTATATCTAATTTTTATCTTTTATATATTTTGGGGGCCATGGCATTAAAAATGTTGAGAAACGATGTTCTAAAGAAAACGATTGAATGCTTTATTTGGTTTTTACGGACATCACAACAAAAACCGAAAACTATATTATGTAATTATGTACAGGTTATTCAATCAACATATTTCATACCTTTATGCTACAATTTTTTATTGCATATTATTAAATCTTCCATCATTTTATCGTAAAAAAAAAAAATTAACATTTTAAATAATTCACTCTGTAAGCGATGCCGATGACCGAGTGCTTTTTCAATATTATCATTAGTTAACATTTTATTTATTATGTTTCTACCGTTACAATAGTTACTAATATCACCAAATTTAATATTATCATTTTTTCTGGGGTCCTTTGATATTATTTTATAATATATTAAGGTAAAAATTGTTTAACCTATTAATAATTTATTGCTTAAAATGAAACCTTTATATTTAATTTCTTAGATGTTTAAACGTTATTCTTATAAACGAAAAAATATAAAATTTTAACCCGAGCATCCCGAGGAATAATACATCAGCCTAAACTCGGATCCTAATCCCCTAGACCCCCTCCCACCATAAAACCATCATTGATTACATGGACTTCAAGTTCCGTAGAAAATAACACTGTAGACTGCAATGCCATTGAACAGCAATTATGCGAAATCAAACCAACACTTATTTATTTCTCCGGTTCCCCAACACCCCTTGAAAAAATATTTTACCAGCAGACTCAAATCGCATTATTCCTCATTTACAATTATATCCCATACAAATCTATGCATATATAGTGTCATATTAAATGAGCGATCGAAAACGACTATTGCAATAGTTGTAGTTCGCAAACACCTGGAAACGATTTGCAGATGTACGCCATATGCGCAGGTTGCTGAAAAACGTGCACGTTGAGTGTTTAGTACAATACACACGAGTATACTTGAAATTCCAGATAATCTAAACAAACTTGTGCCAGAGATTGTTTGTTGTCTACGGTGTATAAAAATATTACTGTTGTAAATATACGACGTAGATTAAAGAAATAATAGCAGTGCGCTGTTTTATCAAATATTAAAAATTCAGAAATTTATACAAGATATACAACAATGATCACTGGCCCATATTGCAACAGAAACATGTTGACTTGGTCATGTGCAGTCGACATTTAATAACGAAGATTTTAATGGTTTTGGTAATATTCTTATTTCGGACGTTGCATTAAAAAAAGTATATTAAGACGATATTATATTTATTTTCTCATCTAGTACTCGTTATCGTGATCAGGAGAGAAGTAATATAATATAAATCTAAGTACCTAACGGACATCTCACACTCGAGCATCCAGTACTCATTAGTATGGTCAGTTGTTCGAGGGTAAAATGACCATAGAGTAATAGAGAGTAAAACCTGAGGTACCTCATTTCGGTAATTCTTCTGCGCAACACTCGTTATCGTGGTCACCATATGAAGAGTCATATATGACTTTTACTATAAGAATCTTTACTTACTAGTTTGGCGGTCGGACAATAATATCTGTTTTATATGTCACGCTTTGAGCTTGACGTATACGAAATTACGAATAGATAACGTATGTTTATGATTTAAGGTACGAAAAGGGCCAATGTCACTTCGTTAATTTAAATTATTATTTTTTTTTATAAATAGTTGATTTCTACGAGTGTGGTGAACTTGAGAATTACACATAAATATAAAAATATTTTTTAACTGGTAGAAATCTTCCGTCCGACGGGTCAAGGGTACGTACAACAGTAAGGATTGGATCCCCCATTGGATTATTTCAGTTTGATCTTATAACAATAAATAAAACGCGATATCTGGAAAATATTATTACTTTTTTTTTGTTTTTTACTTTAACACAATCAGTCGAGTAGTTGTAAAAGTATTTGCAGTGTAACAATTTGTCACCGAGTTACAGGATAAAACCGGTTCACAGATGCTCAGCGGTTCCTCAACTGACCACTGTAATCTCCTTATGATCTTAATAGCACGTGTGTGTTGAACAACGTAGTTCGTTCTGCACAATTCGCCACCCCCTACCCCTACTGACACCAATGCCGCACGTAGGCATACTCCCGTGACCACGTGATAATGTGTTACAACAGGTCGCAGCCGCACGTGCGAAGACTACAACGTTATGAAAATGCTATTAAATTATTTGTTGTCATTAATTATTACGTTGAGTTAATAGATAACGGAAAATATGGATAGTAATACGGATTACACTGCAACTTCACGTCACCGTGTGCGCGCACCACCCTCGAGGTTCGGATTGTTGTAAGATTGTGGTTTTCTATTTTTCTTCGATCAATTATTAACAGTAGGTACATGAAAAGTGTAAAACACTCTTCAGCGAAAGATAAAAACATACATAATTCAACGTACGATTCGATTTCTTAAGTTGACCCAGCAGTTAATGATGCTTCAAAGAGTAAATTGTGAACGCAGCGCTCGCGGTGTACCAATACTCGTAGTGTTACGAATGTGTACCGACGACGGGTTAACGGGTAACGGGTTCGTAAGCGTTTGAAACTGATATTTAAACGTACACTATAATATATTTTCATATTTACATTTTCACATGCCCATGCTCTCGCACAGACACGCGTGCGTACTTCCTCGCTTAATCGCCCGTGTAATGATGATTTACGATCTAATAATAATAATTACTGCCGTCACTCATTAGTCGCGATAACCGTTGTTATTATTAAAACGCCGCACGAGTAACACAACGACGGCATATTAACGGATAGGAAGCAAATGATACTAGCGAAAAATATTCAAAGAGAAAAAACAACGGAACCCGTACATTTTTTTTTTCAGCAAAAACTAAATATACTTTCACACGATACAATTCTTTATAACGATAAATTAACTTATAACTAATTTTTAATATTTATTTAATTTATTTATTATTTTACTATCCATTACCATAATATATGATCATATTTTTGTTCACACTTTTCCAAATAAACGATCTTCGTGAATTCGAAGGTAAATAATTGTTTTGAAACTCTAATACACTGAAACAAAGTGAATAAATTCAACGAGCCTGTAGTCACTTTGACTGGAGTCATTAATGTTCAACAGCCTTTAATAATCTTAAACAGAAAACAAATTTGTTAAATCAATATTAGAAGATTTAACAAATTTGTTTTCAAATTCGTATCAATATTAGAAGATACGAATAATATTTTAGAATTTTCTAGGGTAAATTCAAATTTACATTGGCAAAGTTGATCGAAGAATTAGAATCCCAGAATCATTTCCACGGTGAACAAGAATTTTTTGATGATTTTAAAGAACAATCGTGGGATAATGTTGATGAAGAATTATGTGATGATACTAAACAAGAATTGTGGGATAAAGTTGAAGGTTTGCAGGATAATTTCGAAGAAAAATTGTGTGGTTATATGGAAGAATATGTTGTTGGTAAAGAATCGTATCATGTTACTTCCATAGAATTAAATTATTAGTAACAAATAATTATGTAGGCTGTCCGATAAATAAGGTACAAAAGTATACTGAAGAATGAAAAATGAACTTATCATTTTACAATTTTTACACGATAAATAAGATATATTTTACTATTTGTCTACATAGTCACCATTCAACTTTATACATTTTCCCAACGATGGAGTAACTTGAAAATGCTATCTCGGAAATACGCAGCACATTTTTCATCAAAGTATCCGATAAATACGTTCATAATTTCCTCCTCATTTTGAAAATGAGTTCCTCCTAAGTGTTTTTCTTACCTGACTAAACAAAAAAATATCTGGAGGTGCCAGATCAGGACTATATGATAGATGTTACAATAATTCCTACTTGTATTTTTCCAGTTAAGCTTTGGATTTTCCCGATGAATGTGAAGTTGCATTTTCATGTAGCAATTTCACATATCCTGAGAATAATTGCTCATCTCTTGAAAGAAATTTTTTCTTTCAATTTTTCTAACATCAATATATCGTTTAGCATTTATTGTTTCTTTTTTCGATAAAAAATTGATGAAGCGTCAAGAACGCAGTTATCGGGTACTTCAATGGAAAATATATAATTCGAATAAAACTAATTTATCAATACAATTTTATATGTTTGAACTCTCACATACATTTTTTTTTAAATTCTTCTTAAAAACGTAAAAACTTTTTTTAACCAGAGAATAAAACCAAAGAAAAATCATCATAAAGTATCAAAACTTGAAAAACGGGTCTTAATGTAAATTTAGCCATTTTCAAGTAGATTTCAAATAGAGCACAATATAAATCTATTTTCATATTTTTTACAATTCGACTGACTGTAAGAAGAAAGATAATTTCCAGTCGAAAAAATTATTTAATTTAATTATTCATTTACCTATAACCAATGTTATTAAATTTGTTAATTGTAATTACAAAAACATATTACTTAAACTTCAGTATTGATGATTCCACCTAATCAAAACAAAAATATCCGCGGTCAGCACTTTTCATACTAGACAAAAACACATTACTGATAACAACCCGTTTCAAACCGAAAGATATATTTGAAAATAGTGAAAATTCATTATGCGCTTGTAGTTAGGTCTCCTTTGGCGGTTTTAAGCTACGATTTATAATCGTTAGTGTGTGCAGTGCACACTGTGCACACTAATTTTTTATTGATTTTTTTAAATCGAACGCAAAATATCTCTGCACAGTCGAAATAACGAGGGAACCGGAACTATGCATTTTAAAAACATTTTTTAAAGTTACCACTAAGTCAACTGCATTTCAATAATATATTAAGCGCGATGTTCGATCGGGCACGTCATTACTGTAAAGATGCAGCTTTTACAGGAGCTTAAATTAAGTTCTTTAGTTATGATTACACAATATTTCGATATAATATTCGTATTACATCACATTGACGAAGCGTTTAGAAATCTTCCGAACTTCATCAGACCGAATTCAATTGGGGCACTAAGCGTCATTCTAGCCATACCATATCACATTTTGTATCGCGTTTGATTGTCTACAGTGACATCAACCCACGTTCGTTTAAATACACTGATGTTTGTGTGTGATCATTTTACACGCTCAGAAAGTTATGGTTAGAGGATCTGATAAGCGTTCGATGGGTAGGTAAAATTCGCAATTTTAATTGAAGAACAAGTCGAAGAAAACCTCATCCATCTCAGTCCGGCCATAATATCAAAATAATTTTCCTAAGTCGAGTTGAATATTTAATATACGAGTATCTATCTCTAACTATCTGTGTTTACGTGACAATTCCAATAAATTAGCCCTACGTTTAAAGTAAATACTGTGGTCCATAAACGAATTAATGTTGGAGTTTATGCATAATTTAGTCGAGTCCGTGCTATAGAAAAAAAAAATCTTACAGTGAAGGTGTGTTATTTACGCTACAGTCGCTATTCCTTTATTATATAATTCTCGACGTCAGTGTCCCAAATTAAGATTAAATCGCATCCAACTTATAGATTAACACAACAATAAATAAACAATTACGCTTTGAACAAACACCAAAAATAAATATTCTTTTCAAAATGTTTGGTATTATTATAGTAGTTGAGTAGTTTTTTATCGCATTCATAATAATAATAAAAAACTGTCGAGTGAGATACAATGATGGTTGTATTGATATTGCTGTATTGGTTTTCTTAAGTTGTGACTAACCATGTATCAATGCTATTGAAAATACGATTGTGGATGAAAAAGGTGGATCAGTTTATACTACTAAAGATGATTGATTTAGTAGTAGAAAGTTATTTTTCATCAAGGTATATTGAACTTTTAATGTTCTAACCTTTGCGAAGTAAAAAAAGGAATCAAAAATTGTATGTGTCTATTAAGACACAAGTTTCATTAAAATAATTCGAAACCCTAAAACATCTTTAAAATGCTTATATATAAGTGCTCAATAAATGTTTATACGATGAACATTTTATGGAATGATAACCAAATTACTAATATCGTTTAATGGAAATTCGTTGAATTATCCTATTTCGTTGAAATTTCATGTTGTAACGATCATAAAATATTTTTGCGATTATCTAGTAACATATTTTCTTTGGCAACTTTGATTATTTCGAGAAATCTTGTATCCAGTTTTCAAGCCTTATGTAATAAAATTAAAAGTTCTACGAATTTTACTCTACAAAAATTTAGTGAATTTTCGTAATTAGTTTTGTCAACATTCATTATATAAATGCTCATATATTTTTTTGAAATGAAGCTCGACTTTTTTCAGTAATGCTTATGAATGAGTAAACTTGTATTTTTGACAAACCAAATTTTTTTTTAATATTTTTGCAAAAGAAGCTAAGATAAATTATAATAATATAGAATAACCACAAGAATTTTTTTTAGATATTATACCATTTATAGCGTACGGTGACATACGCCTTTGAATAAACATTAAAAACGCTATAAATTTTTTTTGTTTTTTAAAACGAATATGGACTTTGTCATAAACCGGTAAGCTATAAATATAATCGTTTTTTATTATAATTATTATTCGTCAGTTTTTTGCAATTATTAAGAAAAATATTGAGAAATAAAAATAATTGCCATCCTCTAAATTATCAACCGGAACCAACTTCTTATCTTTTACTTCATATTTGTTGATGATCGAAGTAATCTTTCTGGTCGAAATCGTGTACACAGACACATTTGTTAAAAAAAAACATACGTTTTGGTTAAAGTAGTGCATTCTTCATTTCACTTGGAATCTTGAATACATAATTCTAATACGATTATTGTAAATTAAACAATTGACTATCAGCGGAAACGTGTGGCTAATTCTGAAAAACTTGATGCGTGACTATAGAAAGATCTTAGGTAGAGTTTATATTATTTGACTCATTACAATAAAATGGTCGACGGTAATAAATTGTTACTACAATGTTATAATTTGTGGTTTCACTTTAAGGGCGACATCTAGCGTAGAAACAAATATGGAACATTCATCACGAACGTCACACCCTCTAGGCGGGAACAGTAGCAACTTTTCGAATATAATCTGGGAATCCATAAACATTTTAAAATCCTATTTTAACAACACGTGGAGGTTTTTGGGTGTTTTTTGGGCTTTTTCTGAAAGTACATTTTTTTTCTAAAAATATTAATTCAACATTTTAATCACAAAGTCATAAAACAAGCTTCACTCTTCCATAATAACTGCTCAATGTATTGTTAAGGTTACACAATTGTTGAAAATTGTTATCGTTTTCAAACAACAACCTATTACAGTAGAACAGTTTAAAATGTCAATATAATGTTTCATTAATAAGTGTTAAAGGTTATATTTCTATGGTTATTTTATGGACTTTAATAACTCATTAACTACATAAAAACACCTTATAAGTGGTAATTTTCTTGTAAAAAAAAAAATAATAATAATAATAAATGTAGGATTACTATTTTAATTTTTGGCTATTATAATTGTTGTTAATAGAATAAACTACGAAAAATTGAATTGAACAAAACATTAACTAATTTCAGATCAGTGGATGATTTCACAATTCAATTTATTTGACTTTCCATAAACATAATGCACGTAACTTCTGAAGTGTTGACAAGCTCATTTCATTTACAAACCACCACAACAGATCAAATAGATCTTAAGATCGGTGAAAACACAATCAAATTGTTGTACACACTAAATTAAATGATAAACAGTAAAATGCTATAACGCAGTGATTATTTAGTTCCAATTCCATGTGTTTTATTTAATTTGTTCCGGTGTGGCCAGATCGTTATTCATTTTTAGACTTTTACATGCCGAGGGCCGGTGATTAATGTCAATTAAATTTCACTCCGAGCAAAATTGTGTGTTACATATATTTTTTATTTCATCTAAATTTCTGTAGAAACAATCGCACGGTTCGTCTTTTTTTGGAGTAAAAAAAAAAAAAAATAATAATTATAATAATAAAAAGCAATTAAAAATCACTAACCTCCAGTGTAACTAATCGTAGCACAACAAGAAAGTGAGTGAACAACTATTACGTGTAACGAATACTCTAATACTGTTCAAATTCGTAACAGATATTAAAACAACCGTTAGGCCGTCGTACAACAGAACGGTCCGATGGTAACTTTATTATGAATAAATCGATGGCAGTGCTATATTGACAGCATTGGGAAACAGCACTGCTGCGTACGGTTGGTTACCTAAGACCAACGTTTGAACAACCACCGTGCAGGTGTGAACAATTCGTTCAAATCGATCGCTGTAAACAATTTCTGCACAAGCTGAAAATGTCGGAGACCGTATTCGT
Organism: Sipha flava; assembly: GCF_003268045.1. Taxonomy (NCBI): domain Eukaryota; kingdom Metazoa; phylum Arthropoda; class Insecta; order Hemiptera; family Aphididae; genus Sipha; species Sipha flava. Next base: position 169,443 of record NW_020272762.1, read on the forward strand.
TTGTTGCGATAAAATTAATAGAACATGTATTCGACTAGAAACAAACAATTCTCCAAACAATGGTCGTCCGGGAAGTGGGACGTGAAAAATGTATGGCAAACATTAAAGGAATGCATAATGTATACGTATACAACATGTTTAGTATAATAATTGTCACAGCTTGTATGATACAGAACAATAAGATCGGAAATTCGAGTAATAATTTCTGCGCCCAAAATCATTCAACGGTAGCAATCGTTTATTAGACTCGAAAAAGGTCGTCCCGATTTGCACGTACAATAATGCACAGAAAAAAATTCGTCCATTGAACACTCCATACCGGCTAATGAGGTCATTTTCCAATAAGATAATCAACAATGGTATGAATAATTAATTAGGAATAACTGTATTACAGCTATCGTTTTAGCGTCATTCGAGCATTAATGAAGTGAAGGATTCGAAGAAGAAAATTATTTATACATATATGTTGTCTATATAATTCATATATTATTTTATTATTTCATTTCACCTATTCATTTATTTGTTTTACTTTATTCCAAATGATAATATGGGAACGTGCTCAATTTAACACAATATTAACAAATAACAAATAAAATAAAAATTGTTTGTACAAGATATTTTACAGTAGAGCTGATCGGTGCATCCGGGTTGGGACCCAAGTACTATATGCATCTAATCGTAGGTACTACACTAGTTGGGTCCGGGATATTTTCGAGTTTTACACTAATTGGGTCCGGGATTATTTTAAGTAAGTAACAAAGCATTTAAAAAAAATATACAATCCAATCGAACAATATTATAAATTTTCATAACCCGAATATGTCAGTGCTCAATTATCTATCTAACTAGATGGCAGTCTGATGTTTCTTTCATTTGATATTTGGTCAGAATTTCATACATTGACAATGAAAACCACATATTCCTTCGAGTCATTTCATTCGCATTTTAATCCTACATTTTACACAGGTCATTAGTTAATCCTTAATTCAGAAACTGTGACACTGTATTATATCCACATTTCTATGGCCACGGAATTAACATAGAAAACCGGTAGAAATTGCGTTTTTTTTATAAAAATCGATTAATATATACAAGGCCAGATTAAGCATCTATTGAGCTCCAGGACTGAAATTTTATATGGGCTCTTTTGTCAGAACATGATTTACAAAGCTACGCTCGCAGAACGATATATTTTTTAATTATTTCACAAATTTTCAATTGCATTATAAAATTATAAAATGGATAGATATATAAAATTTATGTCTACTACTAATTTTAGTATGATAAAAAATGTGTATCGGCTTAAAATTATTTGGGCCCCTTTCACTTGGGTACTTGAGAGGCCCCCGAGGCTACCACCCCGGCTAGACCCTCCCTTAATCGGGCCTTGATTATATAGACTAGAGATCTTGGTATAGAAATAAATATCAATAGATCTGGAGATTGTATCGGTTTTTTCTTAAACATACTAAAATTATACTGTTCCGATCAGAAGCGTTTTCATTGGGAGAGAAGGCAATGGTCAAGATTCCACTCTTAAGATGGACTTACTTATATAATAATTGTTCAATTTTATATTTTATATTAAAGTAAATGAGATTTTTTTTTTTTTTTATATCAATTGAATCTTGTTAACATGAATATAGATTCGCGTTTATTAAATATGTTATTTATTTAATTATAATTCGTATAATACTATTTATGGTATAATTTATGGATAAGAACTGAAATAAGCCGAAGTATATTAATAGGATTGGCACTTTTGCGTATTCACAGGCCGATTGGATTGAATGTAGAAAATATAATAGACCACTTTGCTATGAACAAAAGATTTAGAAATTTTTTTCTATATGAACCAATTAAGTACATTTGTATACTATGATGACTCTGATAATTTGTTTTTAATAATATAAAATTTTAGTAACACAAATGTTTTTTAGAAGAGATAGTTTTTAAATTCTATAAGATGAAAAAAAAAGTCTACACTATATACATGAATCCCATGCAAATTAATTTTAATTTTTTTATTATTTCGCCCTCCCCACTCATATAAAAAGGTCTAGAGACGTCTTAGGTCCCAGTGGAAAAAAAGTCATAAAAATGTTGTATTTTCGTATAATGCTCTCAATAAATATTTGTAACGTCCAGATTTTTAAAAATACATAGTCTTCTACGATTCACCTATAACAATTTTGACTATAAATTTCAACATTTCATAAACTGTGTATTCGTTTCATACATTTATTTTTTATTATTTTTGTTTTCGCATATTTTAATAAATATGTCTATGATTTACATACTCAATAAAATTTAATATAAAATACAGTTTTCGATCTAGTGTGTAAAAATTACGCTATGTATTACATAATATGCTTTAAGATATCAGAAAACAGTTTATTTGTGTATTAACGACGATCTTATCGGATCTAACACACGAACGAAAACAGTTTAAATCGAACACGACACGTGTACAGAAAGGACGACATTACGGTTGTGCGCGCGGACGCCTAAGAAAAACGACGTCGGAACAAATCGAATCGCGTATTTTACTTGCACCCGACGTACGTATATTAACTACGTTATGTGCGCATATGTTTATATGCGTACGAAACAAGAATAAACGGTAAATGGAGCGGGTCGGTCGCGGTGTATCCGGATATGGTTTTCACTGTCCGAACAAATGAAATCGTTGTTTTACGTGAAATCGAAATAAACCGTGTGTGTAGGCGAATACGAAAGGTACGCACCCCTCTAAGCACAGAAAAAACGATTTCGCATGCCGTTTGACATTTTTATTCGCGCGTCGCGGATGGTCTTTTACGCGTAAAGCGTTACGTACCCTACGGGATGCACACGTACGTGTGTGCATACTTTATCCGAAAATCGAATCCGTCGGATGTACTGCACACAACTCGGGCAGTATTAACAATATTGAATCGACGTGCGTAGCAGGAATAGTTCGAATGGTTCTCGTAAACATTTCGCGTCGAAACGAATGTTTTCAGTATCGAAATAAACGTTACGTATGATCCGTGCGAAACATCCGCGACGAATTAATGTATTTTAATTGCGAAACAGAAATTTCGCTCCTCCTCCGTTTACTGTCGAAACACATAAAAACAATTGCCGTTTCGTACACGATACGTTTTCGTCGCACAGGCGAAACTAAATGAGCGATGCTTCGACTCGTTAGCGCCACCACGACGCTATACCTCACTGCTACAGCAGTGTAAACGGTTATTTCTGAAATACATTTGTATCACGTAAGAAGTTCGCAACGTCGAAAAATTTAACTTTAAAAATTATTTTACTATTTGCGATTGAACAAGAGTTCATTTCGGAGGGGGAACGATTTTAAAAAGAGTTTACCCAACCATTCATACAAACTTACATGGACATAATGAATTGTTTATTGCACCGGTATAAAGTAGTAAGTTAAACTAATATGTTAAAATAGGACTAGCAATGTGATTAATAGTTACCAAACTGTTTGATGAACTAGATGATGCAGACGGAGTAATAACTGTCTTAGTTTATTTTTCTTTTTCTTTTTACTATCAGTATTATCAATGAAGACTTCTTTGCGCTTTAACCACTGGTTCGTTAAATTAAATATATTGATCACTGAGATTCGAGACACAAATAATGATAAATATGAAATAAATACTCAACGTCAAAGAACTAATTAATTGTTTTAACATAAGGAAATATAAAAACAAAAGTTTATAAACAAAATTACATTATGTGCGTAACGCAACCACTATAACCAATCATAACCGTGTTTATGAACAAAAGTTACTATATTGGTCATAGTAGAATCGGTTATCGCAGATAACAAAAGATGATTTGTCACATTAATACCAGGTCAACCAGGTCACCGGCGACTAAATTACCTAAGGGGATCTAATTGGCCAGTGATCTACTTGACGAGGTGGTCATTTTCACTAGTCGAAGTATATTGTTTTCCATGTTTTCGAATCTTTTAGTGTGCCACCTGACTAATACGACGACATATGTACCCCAAAGACATATATTTGTTATGTATATATTATCACTGATATAATATTTTTCAGAATTTTTTTTTTTTAACGAAATGCCCATTAGTTCAGAGGTGCAAATAGGGGTGAGGTTTGGGGATAGTACCTTCCCCCGAAATTTTTCTGAGGTTTTTCCAAATTCTACGTAGAAAAAAAAATAGTTTATCATCTTGAACACGCGAAACTGCTGATTGATATGAAATATGAATACATATTCGTATTATAATTGATAACAATAATAACATGACTACATGGAACGTTTTGTAACATTCCGTTAAACTTCAAAACAACTATATAACCTTGCTACTACGATTTCTCGATAGTGGATTGTATAATACTTTTTTTTTTTTTGTGGTATCACAATATGAAATAGAATTTAAACAGTTACAAACTAAACTTAAATATTTTACTCATAAACCAAACTTAATCATACTTCCTTATCCCCACCAAACACCTGCGAAAAATGCTTATTTTCTCCAAATTCACAACCCCCCCTCCCTTTTTTTTAGTATTTCAAACCCAGTCGCCGACTGGTGGTTATAACCGGACAGGAAAACCGCCTCTAGAGAAAAAAACGCTACCACCTCTTTGTCCGATCTCACCCAAAACACTCCAACATTCAATTATAAACTTACCGTGCCAAAAAACTCATGTGTGGGCTGTAACCTGGACTCGGTTACCGGGCTCTCCTTATCAAATAGATCAATAAAATAAAAAACAATTAAAAAAAAAACCGAAAAGATTGCAACATTGCACACTCATATTGCGTTTATGTAAATCTAAAGCAAATTCTGTTAGGAACTGGATGAAGACTAAAATCCACGTCACCTCGGAGTGATATATTTCTGTCGTCTTTTTTATCAACAATAATCTATTGGTATTAAATAAGATTTAATACCGGAGTCACCGGAACGACGTATACATACATTGTCAATTATTGTCACGGTTAAAGTAAACTTAATATTATAATGTACAGTTTTATGCGCTGGCCAAATTTGGGCGGCTTTATTTTTTATTAGCTAAATCTATGGGTTATTAATATGGACATAACAACAATAATATTGCTATGAAACATAATTTGCCATCTGCATTTGTTACATTTTGGTCTTAAAGTACGATTATTGATTCTTTTGTACATTTGATCATTTATAAATTAATTATACTAATAATTAATACATTTGACATTAAAATGGATGCATACACTCTACATTTGTTGAAGAAACTACAAAAAGCGAAGGATCGCAATGAGATAAGCGATGAAGAGTACTATATTCTAGAGCAATTAATCTTGGGCAACAGGACCACGAATCGCAAAGATAAGGAATACGCCAAATCGACGAATACGCATCGCTCCTATTTTGGGTGGACATGGAGCTGGTCAACGGTAATGCAAGAGTTGAGGTTACCACTCATTTACCTTTCGATTGTTCTGTTCGCGATCCAGTACTTTACCAAAGGTAATTATGTACAGATATTTATTGAACTATTATACTTGAATGTTGATTTGTTTTTTCAAAATTCAAAGAATATCGTCACCCAATATATACATGATCAGCCGTCAAGTGACGTTGTACTGAACTAATAATGTAATAAACTAATAATTCTTCGATTTAGAACACGATACAAAGAATTGGTCGTACTGCGATGTGTTGATGAAGAAACAATGTCAAAACGGCGGTGTACTAGTTCAGAATAAAGGAGTGTTCACGTGCCAATGTCCGCGTGATTATTACGGGGAACTATGTGCCGATGGTAATATCGATCGCACGATATCGTTTGGTCGACAGCCACATACACGTTTACAAGACGTTCGGCTCCGAGTGTTTTCGGCGACGAATATTCAACAAACTATATGGTTTTTTTTTTTTTTTTTTATTCGTTGCAGAGCGATACTTTTCAATTATTTCCCGGCTGATAGGTGGTGCTTGGTTCGACGGTGCGAATGAAGACATGCGAAGAGGTGCGCCTAAAACGTGGTGGTGGCAGTCCCTTTTTCCGACCACTGATCCTGCGGAACGGTACCAGAAAACCGTTATCTCGTGTAAGCATAACGATCCGTCGCACTCGCGGCAACGAGGCCAAGGTACGTGTACGTAACAGTTCAAACGTTGTGATTTTCAGTCCACCAACAGCAACTGAAACGGATGACGGACGACTGGGTTTCAACGGACGGCACCGAGAACGACATCCTAGTCTTGTTGACGAACTCCAGCAGGATATTACTGCCCGACCGTCCGATATACTGTCCCGTTAACGGTAAGTATAATATTCGTATACCTCTCAGAACCATAATAGTGACCAGTGTGTACCGTCCGCAGAGAACTTGCCACCGTTGAACACGTTGTACGACCAAGTGTTCAAGCGGGAAAAGGACGGCGGTTTGACGCAGGACCCGAAACGGCGGAATCTGCTGTACCGCACGTTTTACCGGTACTTCGTCATGCAGTTTTTCGGAAAAGATTACGATTCGACGGTGACGGGCTCTCAGCTGTACGGGACCGACGGGTACGCGGAGAAAAGGCTCAGGTCGATGGCCGGCGGCAAGCTGAAGACCGAGTACTCGGGCGGTGAACAGTATCCGTCGCGGTTGTCTTTCGCGGAGAAGATCCGGAAGGTGTTCACCCGGACGCCGGTATCCGACCAACAGCACTGGGTAAGCACCACATTTATTAGGACGAACGGCAATGTATCCGATCGTTTAACAACCGATTTTACCCGTGTATTGCGTTTGGCGGCAACAATAACAGTTCAACCAAGCGGTGACCGTTGGCCAACCACCGCGGTCGGTGTTCGCGGACGTTTACGGGGCCCTGCGCACCCAGTGGGCAGTGGCCAACCCGCTGTTGGGCGAGGACTCGCTGCTGTTCGCCATGACCACATTATGGATGCGTGAGCACAACCGCGTGTGCGACCTACTGACGAACCGTTGGCCCGAGTGGACGGACGATCAGCTGTACGCGGTCGCCAGGAGGACGGTGGTCGCGCAGATGATGGCCATCATGATGAACGAGGTGTTGCCCGCGGCCAATCCGTTCACGTTGAAATACGACCCAGAGTCGTACCGCGACGTGCTCCTAAACACCAGCACCACTGCTAAAACGCCGCTGGAGTTGTTGTTGACGACGATCTTACCGTCCGGTCTACCCGACGGTTTAGACGACACTAAGTCAGTTCGATTGGATATCTCTGTTTACTGATCTTGCCCTCGGCTCGTTTCGATGAATAATCACAGGCGCATAATGTGCCTAGATCATCCGACGACGCGCGACGGTTATAATATTATATTTCATTCGCAATGGATAATCATTCATATTTTTTGTCGAACTGGGTTTGAGTCCTACATCCATGTGTCGCCTAATCAACGACTAGAACAAATACCTACCATTGTTTCCCTAAATTTGGTTTCGATACTTAGTTTTTTCAATAAAGAAATAATAAAAAAAAAAAAAAAAAAAAATTAAAAAAATTATAATTGATTTAGGTATAATAAATAATTTAATTTTATAAAAATAAAATAGTAAGTAAGGATTTCGTTGAATTTGTGTACACCTGACGATGAATTTTTCGAAACCGGTCGTAAAAGTGTAATAAAACTCCAGGCTATTTCTGTATACAAATTATTTGTATGTTTATGTATTAGTTTTTTAGTTTTGAACGATTTCGATGGTTTTTAATTTTTGATTATCATTTTCAGGCAAATATTAGCGAGTGGTATGACTGAAACGGTTAGATTCATGGTCGATCAAAAAATGGGATCGTTGACTAGCAACAATGACGGCGATGCGACGATGCCGCTAACAAAATTACTGATCAAATTATCCCGGGAAAATAGGATAAAAGGTTTTAACGATTATCGAAGACATTTCGGATTAAGACCCTACAAAAGCTTCTACGAGCTGACCGAAAACCACGAAACGGCCAATAAGTTGGTATCGTTGTACGGAGATATCGATAACGTAGAGCTGTTGACTGGAATGTTGACAGAAAAAAAAAGTGACAATGTAGTTCCCACGTTTACGGTCATGATCAATAGTTTTATAGTTAATTCGATCATCACAAATCCTCTGGGTAGTAAAGACTTATGGAATGCAGATACGTTCGGAGGGGAACACGGTTTTGACTTAGTAAAATCAGCCAACATTAAAACATTTATTTGTAAAAATCTGATCGATAAATGCGACAGTAATTTTACTGTCGATATTTATGCAAACTAGGTTTCAACATTTTTTAAAGAGTTGACATATTGTATAGATCTTATTCTTTATTTGACTAATGCAAATTAATTTATAATTGAAAAATCAATGATCTTTATTCAGTTACGTATTTAAGTTTAGTCCAAATAGCCATTTTTTTCAAATACAATACCTGACGTATTTTAATGTTATAATATACTAAGTAATCGGAGTAGTCCAGCATGTTTTACCGATGGAAATATATCCGTATATAAATATTAATCAATGTTATTGACGACTATGTATGAGACTCTTAAGAGATGATAGAAATATGATCACATTAATTTATCGCAAGAATTACAAAAAATATAATTGGATTATACGATCGTGGCATACAAAGAACACACGTTATAAGTTACAACCATTGAACCAAAAACGGCTGATGAGGTATCTTATCAATATAAGATATTTTACTGTTTACGTATTGTCATATAAAATATATGCATTTAAATAAACGAGGACACTGATACTAATGTGCTAATTTTCGTTAAAATTATAGGTTTACAAGTTGAAAAGTAAACCAGAATAAAACAAATGTGATGAGTCTGATGAAGTAAAAGTTATCTAAAAGTATTTTCTTACAGAAGGTGCATAAGTTGTATGATATCATTCAACTTGAATAGTAACATCTGATATGACTAATTCACATGGATTAACTCGTTTAAAATTAGTACAGTAATTTATAAATTATAAAAAGCATTGTAGAAAAATAGAGGATAACCACGTATAATAAACATTATAATTATTTTTTCGGATTCAGCAAAACTATTTTTGACTTTTTAGTTATGAACACTATAAATAAGTTGAATAATATGACGTGTGTGAAGATGGCCCCCCCCCCACATTGTCCAATTTTCCCCAAACGGCTGGTACCGAATTGGTTCCCGAGCTCCAAACCCACGCACCGAATTGGTTCCCGCCTGAAAAAGTTATTTTATTAGGTATAGCCGAATTGGTTCCCATTTGAAAAAGGTATTTTATTAAGTATAGCCAAATTGGTTCCCATTTAATTACGCACATTTTCCTTCTTAATTTTATAGGCTTAGGACTGTCAACTTAAAAGTAGGTTTGATTAATAATGTGCATTAATGTGTGTTAAAAAAAAATGATAAAATATATACAATTTTAAATCGTTGATTTGGAAGTCTCTAGTAATCTATAGTCTTCTATATTTCTATACTCTATCTTATAGATATAATAATTGTGACTATTATTATGTCATAAATATAGTTTTTAAAATTTTGTTTTTTGCTCTTTATGCACTGGCCCGCTAGATTTTAATTTTTAATATTGTTAGTAAATTATTTTAAAAATTAAAATTGTCCTTATTTTACCTGTACACAAACGGGAACCAATTCAGCTATACCTAATAAAATGCCTTTTTTAAACGGGAACCAATTCGACTAAATGGGAACCAATTCGGTTACTCCCCCCCCCCAAACCTCAACCATTATTTTGAAAATAATTTGAAAACATTTGAAAACCAGTTTTCAGAATTTGAAAACTCTTGCTTTCACCGCAAAAAGCAATATGAGCTTGTTTTATTTAATATATTTTTACTAGGACGGGGGAGTAAGGGGGATTTCATATTTGATAGCAAACTGAGCCTTACTCGTGAAATTCTGTACTTGGTACAGGCCTTGTCTAGGTCGACTTTTACCTCGGATAAATGATAAAAAATTATAGTAAATATAGTAATTATAGTAAATGCCAATACCAGCTTATGTAAATATATGTTTTATTTTTAACCACGATTAAATATAAGATGGTTACTCAACAAGCCGTAGTATTAATACAATGTATGCTTCTGAAATATTCTTAACAATTTCTGTTGATAAGAACTGAGTATGAGTGTTCCAAATGGTAAAGACAGGTATTAATTTCCCTCCAATTTACCATGGTTTAAATCACGATTAAGCATATTAAACTTTAGTACTTTTGCGTTTTTTTTTTTATGTTTTTGAATATAATTTTTTAATAATTATACATTTATAATTACGCACCTTTACCCAATTAACTAAAATGAAGTTTTGTGTACCGAGTTGTGTTAATCAACACAAATATTCTTTTATTGTACCTAAAAGTGATATTAAATTGAAAGAATGGGAGTGTATTCAAGGTATAAAATTAAAAAAACGATTTAGAATTTGCGGATCACATTTTAATAGAAATGATATTATTGATACGTGGGAGCCTGGACAAGGCTTTTCCAAATACACGGTAAGTTAAGTTTAGTATACATTAATTAACTTTAATAACCAACTATATAAACTATTCTATATAGTAATAGATAATAATTAGTTAATATTCAATATGTTATGATTTATAAGCAAGTATTAAATATTTTAGATATGTTTAAAACGACCTAGATTAAGAGAAGGTGCTGTTCCATGTTTTATTAAAAGTGACACATCATTGCAAAATGTTCAGGTATTATTCTACTTATTTAGGTATTGTTCAGGTATTCTAATAATCTAATAAAACAACTGAATTAAATGTAATAATTATACACTAGTAATATTATACCTAATGTATTATTGTTTCTAATTAACCAGAAAGAATCTATAGGATTAAAACATAATAATGACCATAACTACTGTTTTAGTATGGAATGTAGTCCATCAATCAATAATGAATATGAAGAAAAAATATACTCACTTCGTAAAAAAATTAAAGTAGTTAATTTATAAAACACTTAATTAACATTATTGTATTTTTTTTTTATTTATTTATTTATTTATTTACAGCTTGATGACATAATTGAAGAAACTAGTTTGTTTAATATTATATTTGACCAAACAAATAAAATTAATTTACCAATTAGGTGGTCGGTTGATACTTTGATGACAAAGCTAAAATATTTAAAAAGTCAATTTCTTTTTATAAAATGGGACCATTTACTGTCTCATACTTCAGGTTCATCGAAAAACATCTAGTACTAAAAGAAGATTAGTAAATTATTATATTTAATTATTTAAAATATACTGTAAGTATTTATCTAATGTATAATTTTATTTTATATTACAGATTTAAGTATTATTTTACATATTTATGGCCGGGAAATATCAGTTGCAGATATTGGTTCTTCTAATTCTTTGTTAAAAAGCAAAGAAGACTTAGAATTAGTTTTAGATATATTTAATAAAACTAGGATTTGTAATGGATCAATATCAGCAAATGATATTACTGCCTACAAAAAATATTTTGGTAAGCAATATGTTAAAACATGTGGTAATTGATTCCATGAAAAATGTTTGAAAGTGCTACCTGAATTTAATAGGTAAATTTATCTATTCTACAAATTCATAACATGAAACATTATAATTGAATTATTAATTTTTACTATAAAATGATTTAATATTTAGTGATTCTTCTTGTTTATGGTGCAAGTGACTATTATATAGCGTAAAAAAAAAAAATGTACAAGAGTTCAAAAAGAATAAGTCCAAGAACATATTATTCCCCAAATAAAAAAAAAAATTTGGTGGTAATACTTCAGCAGAGGCTGATTTAGTAAATTTAAAGTCTAGAGGTTATTTAACTCATCCCAATCAAAACTTGCTCTTGATGCTAAGAAATTTAGAAGAATGTTACCAAAAACATGCAGATTTTATTCATGTTTTTGAAAACACATACGAAAAATTTTTAACCTTCTATACTAAGTTGAATTTTCCATGTAATAGTCATGAAACTGAAATACTTACAGATATATGTAGTACATTTATAATAATGAGAATGAGACAATTCACGTATATAAAAAAATCAAATGTCTAAAAAACAAAATAAGACTAAAAAGAAATTGTCTAAATTAGTAGCTACCTAATTAATAGTAGGTAAAAAAAGATAATTTTCATTTAAACTAAATTATTTTTAAATTGTATTTAAGTATTTAGCTGTAAGTTATATAGGTATTAATATTATTAAATTTATAAGTATTGTGTACTTTAATCTTGTACACATTCAACTTTTTTTTATATGAAATATTTTTTTTTTTTACAAGAAATATATAATCTATACAATTAAACATAATAAGTATATGTGAGATGAGGGTAACAAAACATTAAGGGGTTACGTGAGTAAGAAGCCACCCAACGGTAGTACTTAACTTGTTTAGTGTGATTACTTACAACTTGTTAGGATTAAGTTAGATGATCCCTACACCATTTCCTTTTCAGCCTGCGACGAGGGTTCCAGGAAGTGACGGGATATGTAAGCCTTTTATTAGAGGATTTACATGGTTTTCTAATTTATTATAGAATCGTTTATAGAAAATAGCAGCTTCTTCTTCTACTGTTTTTATACCAAGGTCTTTGTGTAGGGTCATGTTGGAGACGAATGGTGGGGCATTTGTGATTTTGCGAAGGGTAATGTTTTGGAATGCCTGAATTTTATTTAAATTTGATTTTCTTGCCGATCTCCACAGTTGAATTCCATACGTCCATTAGGTTTCAGAAGTGATTTGTATATTTGAAGTTTTGTTTTTAAAGATGTGAATTTATTTTTGGAAAGTTATAATTTTAGAGAACGGGTGCGGGCATTAAATATTTATCTTTTTTTCCTTATATGATTTTGCCATGTTAGTCTTTTATCGAGGTTAAGTCCTAAATATTTAACAGTGTCAAGAGCTGGGATAGGTACGTTATTAACAGTTACGTTAGGGCAATGCCCGTGTCTTAGGGTGAAGGTTGTGTGAATGGATTTGTTGTTGTTTAATTTAATTTTCCATTTGGCATACCATTCTGAGAGTAGATTTAGGTGGGATTGTAAATTTCTTGAAGCAATTAGCGGATCATTGTGTACTGACAATATGACTTTATCGTCAGCATAATCAGCAACAATAGTATTTTGTGTGGAAGGTTGATCGGCAGCATAAATGTTAAATAAGATAGGAGAAAGTACACCTCCTTGGGGTACTCCTGCACTTATTGTGGCTATATTTGAGGTGGCGGAGCCTTGACGTATTTCAGAATGTCAGTGTGTAAGATATGACTCCATTAGTAGAAATAGTGTAGGAGGAAGAAATTTACGAAGTTTGAAAGATAAAAGAAAGACTTTTATGCCAAACTTTGTCAAAGGCCTGGGAGATGTCTAAAAATGCACAAGTACAGTAGCATTTGTTTTCAAGGGAGGTAGAAATTGTATCAATAACTCTATGGACCTGGTGTATTGTGCTGTGCTTGGCTCTGAAACCAAATTGTGAGGACGGGAGTACATTTTTTGTTATTATGTGTGAATAAATACGTTTAAGAATTAGTCTTTCGCAAATTTTTGAGAAGTATAGTAATAAACTTATAGATCTTATAGATCAGGAGGTTTATCCGGCTTAGCAAACATAATTATTTGAGAAAACTTCCAAAGAGTAGGAAAGTATGATAGTCTCAAAATAGCATTGTAGATGTAAGTAAGCAGTAAGAAGGTTTTGTTCGGTAAGCAATTAGCAACATTAGCAACATTAGCTGTTATTAAATCAAACCCTGGAGATTTATTGCGAGAGCAATTTGAGACCATACTTTTAACTTCATTGGGTGTAAAATATTTTTCTGGGCGAGCACTTGGTAAGGAAGAATGTAAGTAATTTTCAACATCGATAATATGTTGCGGAATATGGATGTCTTCATGTGGATAAAAAGTTTTAGAAAGGTGGACTTGGAATACTTCTGCTTTTTCAGCATCTGAAACGGCAAGCGAGTTGTCATCATTTAACAGTGGGGGTGAAGCAGTTTTATATTTAAGTAACCGCTTAGTTTCTCTCCATAAACTTCCATCAGTGACAGATAGAGAGTGTAATTTTTGTTCAAATTCATATGATTTATATTTGGCCATAGCTTTTTTTAATGAGTTAGCGAGTTTATTATAAGCTGTTTTGTGAGATGGAAGCCTAGTAACTTGGTATTTAGCTCTAGCTCTTCGTTTTTCTACTATTAGGCAGCGAATTTGCTCAGATACTATTGGGTAATTATTTATATAATTATGTGTTTTATTAGGCTTGGTGGCATCCCAAGCAGCTGATTGTATTAGCATAGTCAAGTTATTTACCGCTTCATCGATTTCATGATTTGACTTAAGTTTAATTTTTAAATCGATTCGTTGATTAAGGATATTTTGAAATTCAAGACGGTCAGTAGGTGAAAAATGTCTTGGGGGTTTAACTGGTGCAAAAACAGTGGCAGACACATTGAGTATAACAGATGAATGATCAGAGTTAAGATCTAATGTGTTTTTAGTTAGGCAGTGTAAATTACTAGGAATTTTAGTAACAAATATATCTAAAATATCCGGTTTTTTTGCTGGGGAAGAAGGCCAATAGGTAGGACCTGGTGGTGCAAGTATGTTGAAATTATTTGTGTTGACAAAATTATATAAGACATTTCCACGGGGGTTATTTGTGCGATAACCCCAATCACTATGTTTAGCATTAAAGTCGCCACCTATGATAAAATTATTTTTGATTGTATTGAAATAATCTGTGAACGTAGCATTCGAAATATTGTGGCGCAAAGGAGAATAAAAAGCACCTACAGTAATGGGTATATTATTTAGCATAACTATTATTGTACACGATTGAATGTGATCGAGACAGTAATTGGTTTGAGGTTGGAAGTGTATTGAATTTTTAATAAATATTGCAGGACCACCATGTGCCGTATTATCAGGGTGATTGGCTTTAATTAGCTGGTATCCAGGTATGAAGAAATGTGTATATTTAGTGAAGTGTGTTTTTGTGATAAGGGCGATGTCAATACGTTTATCATATAATACATTTTGTAAAATATTTACATGGTTTTTAAGACCATTAGCATTAAATTGTAAAACTAGGAGGGATTTATTTTTAACAGAATTATTCATTTTTTTTTGCCAATAAACTTGAGATTACCTGAGTAAGTAATGAGATTAATGGATTGATAAGAGTCTTAAGTTCGCTTTACAAAGCTTGCCATAAGCGAATTAATATCAGGAGTAGGCAGAGGAATATCAGATTGTGTATGTTGACCTTGAGTTGCCTGAGCATACGTTTGAGATTGGCTAGGAGGAGGATTATTGGGAATGGTGTTACATGGGTGGCTATCTTGTACATGGTTAGATTTAAGACAAGAGTTTACATATAATTTGTGATTATTTAGGTCGATTTTCTTACGTTGCTGGAGGTTTTTATAAACTGTGCATCCCCTGTAGTTTGCAGGGTGGTTACCTGTGCAGAGGGTGCATCGCATTGGGTCTTGACGTGAATGTGGACAGGCAGATGAAGGGTGGTCATCACCGCACCGGACACAACGAGGGCTATATCCGCAGTAGGCTTTAGTATGACCATAAGCTTGACAGTTCTGGCATTGGCTAATAATTTTTGGTTTATGATGTTCTTCTATCTTAATTTTTATGTGCAGTAAGGATTCAAGTTTAAAAATTTCATTTGAGTGATCTGTTGGCTCGAGGTCAACAAAAAATATTGGCAGGGGTATTTTACTGACTCTGTGAATAACCTGCGTAACTTGTCTAACTTCATATAGGCGGAGTTCGAGTTCGCTTTTGATCATTTCCGTTGGAGTAGATGGGTGCAAGTTACGAATAACTATGCGCATTGGTTTATCTTTATTTAGCTGGAATGTATGGAATTCAGCTTTTGCATTTCTTAGGTAGTGAACTAGTGTTCTATACGCTCCGGGATTGGAAGTTTGGATTTTTAAATGATCAGCTGTTGACTTGCAAATAAAATTATCAACACCAATTAATTCGATTAATTTTGTGCAAATACCCGGGAAGTCTTCAACGCCTCGTATGAAAATTGGCGGGGGTGGTTTAGAGTAAGTGAGTACTGGATCAGCAATTGACTGTTTTTCCTGTGTAACAGTTTCAGAAGTTGCTTCTGTAGATTCCGTTGGTTTTAATACATCAAACCGATTACGAGTCGCAAATAGTTTTTTGCTTACATGTTGAAATAATTTTGGTGACGATGTTTCTGAATTGGACGAGCTTGAGTGGTTGCGTTTATCATCACTATTAGCAGGTGTCTTCGGTGGCTTGAGTTTATTTGGATTTGCATTTGATGTCTTGTTTTTATCATTTGTATTATTTGTATTATTTAAATTATTTTGATTACGGTTAGACATATTTAAATATTTAACTGTTGAATGATAAGTTTTTAGGACTGTGGAATCGATTAACTACGCCGGGTAGCGTATATTATATTATAATTAATATTACCGTAATCGCGATGACAAAGGTCACCGCCGCGGCGATGCCTTGTAGTGAAATTAGGTATATTATATAACCATGCAATAGGATTATACTTAGAAAACTTAAATTTATTTCCACAAATAAAGGTTGGTTTTGGCAGCTGGTAGACGGTTGACACTGGGGCCAATAATTGCTCTAAAAAAAAACTGCGTCGATTGGTATAAAGAACGAAAAATTCCGACAAGTTTAAGCGACACTACTTTAAACAAACGCGGAGGCATAAAAACGTGTGCATTCAGCTTGGCTGTTCGCAAACAACTATATATGAAATATAAATTAAAAAAATAGAGGTTAATCAAAAATACTTGCAAATTATCATTATTAAATGGTATTTTAATTTAAAAGAATATTGTTTATTATTATCATACATATTATTATCTATGATTATTATTGCCTGTGGTATTATCACAGACATACGATTTTTTGCACAAATTCACCACTTGGATCGCTATACTTCAGTTCTGTGGTTTAAAGAAATTACGGACAACACCAAGTTATAGCTCGTTGAGCAACCATCTTATCTTTAATCGTGTTTTTAACTGTGCAACGTATATACAAATAAATATACAAATTGGCTGAATAGCACTATAACGACCCTCCGCCATAGTACAGAACCGCGAATAAGAAACGAACAATTTAGACGGGACACCCATGTCCGTTACATGAGATCAAATTCGTTTATACAAACGATCGACAAACATGATATCGTATAACTCGTTCGTATTACGAGGACATTGCTTTTTTTTTTCATACGTATCGTAAGCACGACAATTATAAATACAACATAATCTAAACTCTAACGAAACTAGTTTAGGCCCTTTGTCCACAAGAACCTACTGGATAGTAAATGTTCCGTTTTCAAAGATTTGTGTTAAAAAAAAAAAAAAATGCTCTGGGATGGCTCTGACATGGAATCACTGTGAACGTTCAAATGCCCTGCAAATGTATCGCAATCTCAAATTTGTATAAATACTAAACAAAACAGACAGTTGCCATAATAATGAATAATAATGATCTGCGTCTCGTATGTAACATCACACCGACCGAAAGGAATCGTTAAACTGCGAGACACAACAATGAAGCGGTTTTCTTTTCAGCGATTTTTTTATGCTCTGGGTTTAAATGAAACGCCGGTGGACACGTGACGAATATAGAGTTTTTGTACGCGGCGTCGCGAGAAACTTTGCGTTCTGAATTGTTCGCGAAACGACTCGGTACCGCGTGTGCGTTTACAATTGGTCATCAGATAAAGCGTCTGCGTAAACGATAGTCCGCAGAAGAGTAACTTAAACGTCCTGAACACGAACGTAAAACGATAAAAGATCTTTACGGTTGAAAAATAAATAAAATCTATACCGCTGCTCCGTGATTCGCGTTTTGGAATTAGGTACGTATTAATATTATTCACTGCCAAAGATGAAAAAAACAACTCGATTTTTTGTTCCGTTGAGTTGATCAAGAGAAACGAAAGTCGATTTTGAAGTTCAAAATGATTACCATTTTTAACTTGCCTTGTCTATTGCACATACTAATAATTGCATAGTCATAGTTATTGGAAAAAAGTTAAGCCCGAAACAAAGATGATTTTTATTAAATGTTATGTTTAACTATAACTGTGTATGCTGCAAGATTTCCTAATCGGTTATTATAATTGCTTAAATTTCTTATCGTAGGTTGAGGTCTTGATGCGAATTTCATATGGCGCTACGATTAAAAACTTCTTTGCGTTTACATAAACTGTTTTCCATAGAACCAACTGTTACACGCGAACTCATACGTATCATACATTATGATAGCTTTTTAGATACTTATATAATATTCATTTTTTGTTCCGAACATTCCCTATTTCGGTGTTTATCCGCACGTTCTTACAATATGCAAAAACATGTCACCATATGGTTTCGGAATTGTTTGAATTACTAAGAAACGAGGTCGTTCATTTTATACATAACATGTGCTCAATAAAACGTACGGTGACCTAATGAAAACTAAGGGCCAGCCAAAAGGGCGCATTCTGCTATCCGCTTTTACATATATCTTTCGCGATCGCCTGAACTTCATGTTCCTCGATGACCACCACCATATTTTCCTGAATAGTTCGTGCATCTTAAATGTGTCAAACACTTTGTGCAGAAGACTGGACTACTACTAACTGTCGGGGGATCCGCATATTTTTATAGATTACAATTTGATTAGTTACAATATTGAACAAGAACGCGTTTTAGTTTTTTAACAATAAATACATTATTTATAATATTATAATAAATAAAAAATGTGAAACTCCAAGAATGATCGAGGTAAAGGGGCAGATGAACATAAAGGCTTTTAAACTTGAAACCAATATACCATTGCTTTCGAAACAACGATTGTGAATGAAAGAGGTCGATGAGATCAATATGGGAGATTTTTATCACTTTATACAATTTTTCGGTAAAATGTATTTTCTTAGCTACAAAAAAAAAAAATAAAAAAAAATCTTGTAAAAAAACTTTTCATGTCTTCAGAGGCATCTACAGTTTCAAGTTCCTATTAACAGCACGAATTTCATTGAAATATTCCGAAATTATGAAATGTCTTCATAATACTAATGTAAGTTGTTGGTAAATGTTTCGAGTATCAACGATTAATATTTATAGGATAACAGCTAAATAACTAATTTGTTGAACAATCTTATCTTGTTAAAATTTTATTTTGTAACGATTACATCTTTTTGCGACTCTCTAGTGTCATATTTTTTTTTTTTTTTGCAACAAATAAAATCTCGTACTCAATTTTCAAGCCTTAAGTATATAGATTGAAATTCTTATGAATTTTACTATACAAAAATGATTTACATGATTTGTTTTGTCTACATTTAACATAAAAAAGATCGTCAATTTTTTTTTTTTGAAATAAGACCCATTTTTTTCTCAATAATCAGTAATAGACATCTATAAAGAACTTTGCAATACTTTTTTGAAAATTTTGAAAACCAATTCATTTTATGGACATTTTTCAAAACAAAGAAAAAATAACTAGAAAACATGTAATTTTCAAACCTCCGTAAATGGCTTAAAAAAATCTTTTAAATATTTACCATCTACAGCGAACGATGATATAATTATTGAACATTTCCAGTTTCGACAAATGTTATATGTTGAGTTATGATTAGGCTTAGGGACTTCTAGCGTTTGCATACTTTTTTTAATTATTAATAAATATAGCAGAGTGCGAAATAAATTCGTTTCATGATATCAGATCTAAAATTTGAATGTGCATATTTTTGCATATTTGATAGATTTTGCAGGAGAGTGCATATTTTAAAATGTTTATGCTTATTTTGCATATTTTGACAAATTTTCCAAATTTAAAATTAAAAACTAAGGATACATATTTCAACCTATCGAAAGAAATATATATTAAGAGAACTTAATAATTCCAGTAATATGCTATCTGCAAACTACCTCTCATATCTCGTTATCATAGTATAAATAATACTATAAACCTGTATCGACTGTATAACCCGCTAGATATCGACCGGATATCGATAAAGATAATAGTTGATATAGAATAATAAATTATTTGTTTAGTGTCCAGTTCAGTTGGTTGTTATCCGGGGCCGTAGCTAGGGGGTGGCGAGAGGTGCCTACGCCCCGGACGAATTCCTGGGAGAACGCAAAAATGAAAATCCTGCGTTTAATGTTAAAAATTACAACGGTCAATGTCGTATATTTTGTTTACAAAATCTTTAACGGTCTTCATATTATAATCAAAACAATCATCGAAAATAATATCTAATAAGCGAAATATTTTCAAATTGAAAATACGTAAGGGCGCATTTTGAAGTTTCACCCCGGGCGCAATGTTTGATTGCTACGGCATTGTTATTATTCGTCGTTGTTTTTGCATCTCGTAACCACACAACGTCGAATCATACGTAAAACGTCATACGCGTATATTTTATAATATTTTGTAATGCCGAAAGTTCAACAGGCTACGAGTTGCCGACTACAAAGTTTTGTTTCGGAGTTTAAAGATACATATTTGTTTTAAGAAATTTTTATTTTGTTTTATTTTTTTAAGAAGCATATTTGCATGCATATTTGTGTATTTTTTAGAGCTATAAGTCCCTAAGCCTAGTCATGATGAATATAAATATTTTTCTATGTCGATAACCACTGGTATGTTATGAATGTTGTAGTTTTTTTAAACTTTTTGTCAGTATTTAAATTTATTAAAAGAAATTTACGAAATTCGTGAAATAACCCCTCTCAACGTACCAAATACAACACATTTCCTTTCAGAAACCTCTAATTATAATCGGAGCATACCTACTGATAAAAATTGTATACACAGATAGAAGAAAAATGCAAATCAGTCCAGCCGAACTTTAGATATAACTTTTATTAAAATATCCTATCCTTTTAATAATATACTAAATATTGAGCATTACGTGAAAAGCTGACGCTCAAAAATTTCACTACCCAATTGGAAAAATTTGAGTTATATAACAGGTTTTCATATAAAAAAAAAATTATAGTAAAATTAATACTTTCCTAGTGTCGTTTCAAATATAAAAAAAAATAAATATTTTTATTAATAGTTTTACAAATGTATGTACATTATGTATAAAATGTTAGTTATTTTGAAAAGAGGTAATTTATTTTCATTGTTGTTGGTCAGTGATAGACGTACGAAGTCGAAGTAAAGACAATATATTATTTTCTTTGCCTAAAAACAATATCAGCACAACAACGTTATGTTTAACATATTAATTATTATATTAAAGGATCAAAATTGAAATTCATTTACGTGGAGAAAATTTGGTTTAAATAAGTGAATAATAGTTTTGGTAAAAGAGATTGTAACTCTTTTTAAGAAAAAAAAAATCGATAAGTCGGTATAGAATTTCGTATCAATTTAATTTATTTTATTTAATTGTATTTTATTTATTTATTTTATTTTTTTTTTTTGTTCCTTATTTATTTACAACTATTCGAATATAATGTGAATGTTTTAAAGTATTTACGCATTACACGTTAGACGGCGCACCACATAGGCAATTCAGGGACTTTGGTGCTTTTTCTTTTACAATATTTTGTTAATATAAGTTTCGTGAGCTATTTTGTGTACGCATAATAATAATGACGATTACATTGTTCAATGTTGACAATACATTTCTATTAGAGAGAGCGTCCTACAAATTATTTTAAATTCAATACAGCCCAAGCGTTACAGTTAAACGATAAATTAAAAAAATAACAAGTTGATATTCGACCTTTGTTCGTTTTGGACGTATTCTGTTTTATTTTACTCCGTTATCTAACTTTTATAACATGCAGTGTACAAAGTGTAATTCTACAATGAACAAATCTGACCAAGTAAAGTGCGCTAAATGTCAAAACGTTTGGCATATCGCTTGTACATCTCTATCTAGCTTTTCTGGTGACTCTCTTAAAAAGCGAATTAGTTCATGGCTATGCACTACCTGTGATGCTGCAAAACTTGGAATCAAGAAAACCGTATTGTCCGCTCCTTCAAATATTGATTATGTATCTAAAATTGATAGCATTCTTGCTGCTGTTACTGAAATAAAAACTATTCTTTCTAAACATGAACAGATTTTCGGTAAGCTAAATAGAAAAATTGACGATTTTTCAAATCAATTACGTGACCTAGGTGTTCGTACGACCCTACTTGAAGATAAAGTAACGTTAATAGAAACCCGTTTATCTAAATTGGAGTCCATGAATACCTTAACAGATAATAACATAATATCTGAAGTTTCCGACAAACAGTTAAGATGTATAAATATGATTTTATTCAATGTTCCGGAATCCGATGATAATACCTCGGCAAATGACTCTTCTATAATTAAATCTATTTTCGATAGTCTATCTATTGTTATGACTCCTACAGCCGTCAACAGATTAGGTAGAAAATCTACAAAACCTCGTCCGTTAAAAATTATTCTGCAAGATGCATCTGATGTTTTCGTAGTTCTAAAAAACAAACACAAATTGCGTTCTATTCCAACCTACAGCTCCGTTCGTATTTCTCCTGACCGCACCCAAATGCAACGTGATCAACTGCGAAACGTCTATGACAAGTTTGAAGAACGAAAAGCAGCTGGTGAGACAGATCTAATTGTCAAGTTCTTAAAAGGTATCCCAACTATTTCAAAAAACTCGTAAACGGCCCTGTTTCTGATCGCTTAAATATTTACTAACAAAATGTCCGCGGAATAAATATTAATTTAAATGTCTTAATACGAAATGTTTATTTATATGAATATGATATTATTAGTCTTTCTGAAACTTGATTATCGCCTAATGTCATTACATCGGAATTAGATTTTAATAACTATACTACTTATCGCTATGATCGTAATTCAAATACAAGCAACTGCTCTAGAGGTGGTGGCGTTCTATTATCTGTAAATAATAAATATTGTTCTCGTATGTTATCTGTACCCGCCAGTCTTGTTGAGCATTTATTTGTTTTAATTAAGATTAATTCTTCCTATATACTAGTAAGTAATGTTTATTTTCCACCTCGTTCTGACATCGATAATTATAATATTCATTTTAATATCATTAGTAACTTACTATCTAGTTTACCATATATAAAAAATATAATAATGGTTGGTGACTACAATCTTTCAAAGTTTCTTTGGCTCCCCAGCTCTATAGGTCTTTTCCCTAGTTTATCCAACTTAACTTTAACAGAATCAGAACTTTTGACAAAATTGTCTTTTTTAAATATTTTTCAATTTAATCATATAGCTAATAACAATGGTTCAATTTTAGACTTGGTTTTATCTGATGCAAAATAACGCAAATAACGTATCGGTTAATAAGTCAGATTGCCCGCTTCTTCATTGCGATAGCTATCATCCAGCCTTACTTATCTCTTTCCCCATTACCATAATTAATCCTATTGATTATAATTTATGTACATATGATTTCTATAACTGTAATTACTTTGATATTAATTTCACCCTAGCTTCGGTTAATTAGTGTAATCTATTTAAAAACTTAACTATTAATGTTTCTGTTAATATTTTTTATTGTATTATTGATGAAATTATTGATATATTTGATCCTAAAATTATTAAACGTCATTCTAATTACCCGATTTGGTTTTCAAAAAATTTAAAAGCTCTAATTTTTAAGAAAAAAATTGCCCATAAATTATATAAGAGTACCGGTTTAGTGAGTGACTACATATCTTTTTCTGACTTCGTGCCAAGTATAAGTTCTACTCAAAAGCAGATTATCAACTTTACATTAATAATTTACAAAAAAACTTAAAGGTCTATCCAAAAAACTTTTGGAAATTTATTAATCACAAACGCAAAGTCAACTTTTTACCAAATTGCATGTATTTGTATAACGAAAAATTTGATTCACCGAATGATATTGTCAATGCCTTCGCTAATTATTTTTCTAGCGTATTCGAAAATAACAATAAAACTAATTTAAATTATAACCAGCATAATCAACCAAAAGTACTGCTATCTCCTTTGCACTCATGTATAATAGACCTACTTGATATTTTTAATTCACTTAATTCGCTAACTTCTAGCTCATGTCCAGGACCTGATTTAATTCCTAGTATATTTTTCAATAACTGTACTTATACTCTTTCTACGCCTTTATTGTATCTATTCAACCTGTCGCTATCAACAGATATTTTTTCCGATGCATAGAAAACTAGTTTTATTCGCCCTGTACCAAAATTATCATCAGACTTGTCTAATATCTCCAATTACCGACCAATCTCACTATCTTCTATTAAACCAAAGGTATTTGAACCTATTATTGCAGCAAAAATCATACCTTTTTTAGCTAATATCATCGATGATGATCAGCATGGTTTCCAGCATAAAAAGAGTACCATTACTAATCTGCTCGTCTTTCAAAATTTCTTGTCTGATGCCCTTAAGACTGGTAATAGTGTTGACGTTATTTACACTGATTTTATCAAAGCCTTTGATAAATCTAACCATCAGATTTTATTTACAAAATTAGAACAAATCGGATTATGTGGTTCCCTCCTAAAATGGTTAATTTTTTTTACCCAAGATCGTTTTCATATTGTTTCTTACACATGTTATAGTTCTACCCCAATGCGTATCACATCTCGTGTTCCACAAGGATCCCACTTAGCTACTATTATTCAATATATTTATTAATGACATACAATTTCAAAATTGTTCTAAGCTAATGTTTGCAGATGATATTAAATTGTTTCGTATAGTTAATTCACAACTGGATGCTGATTTACTTTAATCTGAGTTGAATACCCTATATTATTGGTGCACTAAAAATTATACATCGCTTAATATACATAAATGTCAGATAATGATTTTCACTAGATCTAGATCGACTACTAACTATAATTACTTTATAAATGGTTTAACTCTTCTACATTCAACTGGTCCTATTAAAGATATTGGTGTATTATTTGACCCAAAGCTAAAATTTGATTGTCATATTCACATGATTATTAATAAATCGCATCAATTATTAGGTATTATTAATCGTAGTTGTACGGACTTTACTGATAAACTTGCTCTAAAATCGATTTACTGTTCGTTAATACGACCCATATGTGAATAGGGTTCTATTGTTTGGTCTCCCTATCAGACAGGTGAAAAAACAAGATTGGAAAAAGTACAACACAAATTTTTATGCTACATCTCATTTAAATGCTCCATACCTAGAGAACCTCACACAAATTACAATCCGCTTCATTCTTTATTAAACCTCCAGAACAGACGTATAAGTCTTGATTTATGTTTCTCGTATAAGCTTTTCAATGGTTTTGTTGATTGTCCAGATTTTTTAAGCCGTTTAACCTTCTATACTCCCAATTTTAACATGCGATCGACCGACACTTTTCGTTTAAGCCTGCAAGTTACTAATTATGCAAATAACACTCCATGCAATAGATTAATGAAAGCTGCAAATAAATTTAAAATTTTTATGTTCTGCTCACCAAATGTAGACTCATTCAAATTTTTTTGTAACCATTTAATTCTTTACACATAAGATGTAAGTACACTATCTTTTTTTTTCTTTCTCTTTTTTCTTCAATAATTACTGTACATTGTTTATCATATCTTTCTATTTCCATAGACATACGATTATTTACTTATATGTCTATGATTACTACATTTAATTATATTATTACTATTATATTATTCTTACTTGTTTGATTGTAATGTTTTTGTCTAATGTAACAGGGCCTAGCCCGTTTAATACTTAATAAATAAATAACAAAACGACAAAAGAGCAAATGTAGACCGAAAACCAGATTTACCAGATGGTTATACTTTATGTTCGAGTGAGTGCGTCTTTATTGGTGAACTAGCTGATCGATTAATGCAGTAAAACTTGCATGAGAAGCTCTGTAAGGAATCACCTCATTAGAGAGTGTTAAGCGAGAAAGCGTTTTGGGCGAAAATTAAAAAAAAAAATAAAGTGATTGATGTATTGAGTTGATTTTTTCATTATTGAACATAATTTAATGGGTAAAACATTTATAAATTACAACTGCATATATTCTTTGCTGTTGAATTTAATTAAAAAAGAAATACGCACATTTATCGGAATACATATGTATTTTTATTATTATTATTTTTTCTATTTAAATGCATATTAAAAAAAAAAAAAATGATCTATTTTTGTTGGCTTAAGATTTTGACAGTGCCTTTCAGCGAGAAAGTTTTCGATTTTGTCGACATATCCTAACATTTTTTCGGTATTTTCTACAAAGAACAATACTTTTCGAGTTTCAAATAGGTGTTGGCAAATAACATTCAAAAAATTCAGTGCGCTTCTAACGTGTACGTAATATTACAACGCTTATTTACCGATGAGATTATGGGTGGGATCGAGAAGGATGAGGTGGATACTAGACGAATACGAGTTCCAAACAAATCGTGGCGTGTACATTTCAACATACTTACGTTTGATTACCGGGCTACTGATAACACGGATGCACCACAGCGCCCGACCACGTCCCTCCGGTTCACCGTGAACGATCCCTCACGTCCAGCAGCAATGATGTTTTACTCGTTCGTTATTTACTCGATGATGGCCGGGTGTTCATCTCGGCAGGCCCGATCCTTTGTAACGTGATCGAGGGTGACCAGTAAGATATATGATATTCCGGGAAGGTTTAATGGTCCTTTTGAATATATTTAACCGTGGCACGGGAGCATAAAGGAAAGGATCTCAATGTTACAGATAAATATTGATTGATTTAGAGATAATTAAAATTCAATATAAAATACAACTTTCTGGCCGTGGATGTCTAGCGCACAGTATGGAGTTTAGCTACGTCTGATGGTAGTCGTGGCCGTTTCTCACCTATGCGGCATTAGCCGTCCGATTCACAATAGTGAAATACGATGTATGCCCTAGTTTGGACGTAGAGTCTACTCAGCAAATGCGCGCAATACTTGTGTTGACTAATAATCGTGTAACAATCGTTACACCTGTGTCGGTCGAGTTGCATCCGACGGTGCGACCCATGCACGATGCAACGTAAGTGTTTTAAGATCCGTCGTTGAAGGCGGCAAATTACGACGGGGGTAACATAACTATGACCCGGACGTATTAATATTGAACAACGAAATTGTATTGACACCTTACTGAGTAAATGCTCAGCAATCTCGTTTTTTTAATAAAGAAATCCTGATATTGTTTGAGTTCGTAATGTAAATAGTTTTTTTTCGACGCAGCGATATAATAATGCGGAACGAGTCTTTTCGCCTGACTATGGTCATATCGGAATTGCTTACATAGGGCCACGGGAGAGAAAGAACGGAAACATAACACGATACACGTTCGACAAATGCAGTCGTTGGGTGACGGTTCAAAATAACGTCGATGTAAAAAAAAGTGTTGGAATTAAGACCAATGTTAGTAGTTTAAAAATATGAGGGATGTGAGTTTCTTTCGCATTCAGTTTGATGTATAATTTTTTAAAAATGTTTTTCATTATGTTTTGTTATTATCTCATAACCATTTGATTGATTTTAGCGTTGCTCGATGCCACACATTTGTCGCAATAGCATATTTCTTGTTCTAATTAAACGTCATTATCATATAAACCAATTATATTATTGGAATGAACAATGTAATTTATTGTAATCTTAACAGGATTCACGACAGTTAAAATGTAATATAAAAGTGGATTAAGAATTGTACATTACTCTCAGTCAGTGATGGTTTTGAGAGGGCCTTGGGGGCTTTGCCTCGCCTTAATGGCCTATGACCTCGGTTAGTTTTGTAATAATTGCAATGTAAAAATTATGGTTTATAGTTTATAGATTATCGCCATTATCCATTACGATACGTGTAATAAAGTTTCTAGGGCAGCCAAAAAATTATTCTGCCGATAGGTTTGAAAATTTAAAAATGTAAACTTTGCAGTTATCTGTATTTTCTGGAAAATGTTTGGTATCGTTTCTATTTTCTTATTTAAACCATTGTAACTGTTTATTATTATTTTTATTATCACCTATTATCACCTAACCTATATATTAGAACAGTGGTTCTCAACCTTTTTTGTACGACGACACCTTAATTTAGATCCATAAAAATGGCGACACATTTAAAACAATTTTTATGGATTTTTGAAAAAGTAAAAATTACAAATCTATGTAAATTAATACATTTAGGTTCATGTTAGCATTTTATTTAAAAAAAAAAAAAAACAAAAAAAAGTTTAAATTTACTTAATTAAAATATAAACAATTTAAAATAGGTATTAAAAAAATATTATCATAAAAATAGTGTTGGTTTATAAAGGAAATTAGTGTGATACTTGTGATTGGCGAACTGAACATAGGTCTTCGATTCGTGGGCGAATTGTTGACATACGCGTAATTCATTTTCAATATCTTTAAGCGTTGACCTTTTTTTGGTTTTTGTTACTTCTAATGTTGAAAATGATGATTCACACATATATGATATTGAAAAGAGTAACAAAATTTGCAACGCTTTTTTGCTCACTCCTGGGTATTCATTTTGCAAAGAAATCTAAAATGAATCATATTCAGACATATAAAATTTAGATTTTAAAGTGGTATCTGATGATATTTCTAGTAATTGTTCTTTTTCCGTAGAAGATAAGTTTGCATTTTTAATATTTTCTTCTCCACATGAACCATATAATGAAACTACCCACTGTATTTCAGTTGTTTGAAGTGATGGAAAATAACTCTTTAAATTTCGAGAAAGTGTCAATAAATGTTCGTGCATTATATTTTTTAATTACGTTTTTTGATTTATACTTAAATGAATTATTGATTCTTCAACTGAAGAAAAGCATAAAAAATCATCATTTTTTATGGATGATGACCATATATAATTTTATTTTTGAAACTTTCCATTTTATCACTTGTAGAAATTATATTTTCTTTACGACCTTGCATACTCGAATTTAAAACATTTAGTTTTTGAAAAATATCAGCAAGGTAAGCTAATTTAGCACACCACATTTGATCATCAATTTTATTTGCATAATTATTTATGTTTTCAGCTTCAAAAAAAATTTGTAATTGATTTTGGAGTTCCAATACACGATTTAATATTTTACCTCTTGAAAGCCAACGTATTTCGGTATGAAACAACAAAGTAGTGTGTTCTGTACCGATATTTTTACACAATTCTTCAAATTTTCTACATTTTACTGGTCGTTTTTTAATATAGTTAATCATTTCAACGACAGTTTTGAGAACATCACTTAATTCTCCCCCATCCGAACTTTTTACCATAAGAGCTTTACGGTGTAAAAAACAATGAATTGTTATTAAATTAGGGTTTTTATTTTTTGCGAGAGTCAAAAATCTGGTCAAATCGACCAGTCATCGCCGCTGCACCATCTGTGCAAATTGAAATGCAGTTCGACCATATATTATTTACTTTGAAATAATTATTAACAGCATTGAAATTATCGATTCCAGTAATTGTAGTTTGTAATTCACGGCAAAATAAAAATTGTTCAATTATTTCTTTTCCATTGAAAAATCGTATGAAAGAAATTAATTGAGATTTACCAGAAACATCGGTACTTTCATCAAATTGTAATGCGAATTCTTTATCTTTTTGTAATAACTCATTTACATTTTTTACAATATCCTCCGACATTGTTATTATTCATCGACGAACAGTATAATTTGACAATGATATATTTGACATTTGTTCAGCTGCTTCTATACCAAACATTAAATCAACAATTTCTTTACAAGTTGGTAAAATCAATTCTTCTCCGATGGTAAGTGGTTTTTTTTTCTTTGCAATTAACTCAGAAATTTTAAAAGAACATAAAAGAGATTTATCTGATATTTTTAAACGTTTTTCCATAAACGTTGAATTTTTTTTTTTTGTTATGACCATAAACGCATAAAATAGTCAGAACTTTTTTTACCAACATGACTATGACTTTGCTCTAAATGTCTTTTTAATTTATTTGGTACCATTGACTCGTTTGATAAATTTACGCCACATACAATACACTGAGGTATTTGATTATTATCATCACCAATAAACGTAAATCCAAAATTTAAATAGTTGTCGTTATACTTACGACGTTTTACTGTTGTTTCGTCATTAATTTTTGACGAAGACGGTAACGGTAAATTAGTGAGGCTATCAGTGCTCATGTTAACCGAAGTTGAAACTTTTTTAATTATAAATTTGTCCATAATTAATATACCTTTTTTAATATAAAATGTATTAGAAAATACGAAAATACAACGAAATTACACAGACACAACGCGCACAACACGGTGATTACGATTGAGAATAGTGAGAACGTGCTTATTTACGTACCTACCTTAAGGTGACCATACGTCCCGTTTTGAACGGAACAGTCCCGTTTTTTGAATCTCTGTCCCGTTGTCCCCTGGGAAATCTTCGGGACGCTAAATGTTCCGTTTTCAAAAAGTAGACAAAAAAAATAACGAAAATAAATGTTCGTTGACGAAATATCGTTTTTATTATATCTTATTTCTTATGTGTGCGTGTGTGTTTGACGTTATTGACCGTGAATGGCATCTAGATAAGATAACGAGACAACAGTAAAATATAAAAATAACTTCTGTCGCGACGTATTATTGTATCAACATGAATTAATCTAATGTATTATATAATGCTGTGATATCAGCTCTAAAACAAAATTACCAAAATATTTCCTATGAGTATTGACCTTATTGTTACTGTTACACTGTTACAGTATTAGTAGTATTAGTATTACAGTAACCATCAACTGTTTTGGATGCTCTTGATTATAATTATATTGTGTGGTACCTATTTTAAATCGTATAAGTGTATTAAGTAATATAACTATTAAATAAGTTGTGCTGTGTTCTTGTGCATTTATATATTCAAGATGGGGACCTATCGATTCCGCCAATGTAGCATCGATTCCGCCAGTATCGACTCCGCCAGTTCAGGTAGTCTAAAAACAACCTATCGATTCCGCCACCTACCAATTTCTACCTCGACCTGGCAACTGCTGCTGTCAACCTGTTTCTGTTATAATAATAATAATAATATATCTAAAAAATAATTCTAAAAAATATTAATTAAAAATTAATAATCAGTATAATAATTAATACAGTACAATATATATATATAATAATACAATTAATTTTGTCAAATATAGTTTTAAGTTATACAATGATATTTTCATAGTATGATGGATTTTACAATATTATTTTTTATAATGGGATGATGCCAAACTAATGAAATGTGAGCGGTTAATTTTTTTAGCCTCTTAATCTTTTAATAAATTTTTCATTTTGATAAATAACTAAGTCATTTTCTCGTTCACCAGCTACGATTTCGAAATTCATTATTGCGAAGTATAATGACACGATGATAAATTGAGACTAACCACATTAGCGTAGGACATTACTATTAGTCGTTTTTCACATCATTACAAGTTAGATTATCATCAATTGGCGATAACAATTTTATACAGGTATTTCATATAATATTTATAATACCTATAGCTATGTAAGTAAAATAAAACTAAAATGTCCGGGAAGATTATTTTTCCCTGGCGGAATCGATAGGTCGTTTTTAGACTGCCTGCACTGGCGGAATCGATGCTGGCGGAATCGATAAGCCTTGTACCCAAGTATAAAAAGGTCTGGCGGAATCGATGAAACCCCATTCAAGATACCGAAACGTAAGTGTATATTTAATAAAACTCTCCAAGAGAAATATCCATTTATAAAATTAAGAGGCATTTGCCCATCTGATGTACTGTGTGAAAAATGTTCTACACAATTTTCTGTATCACACGGGGGTGGGAGTGATGTAGAACAACATTTAAGATCTGAAAAACATAAAAATGCTGACCGTGCTGCAGCAGCAAGCCATCCTTTGCAGAGATATTTCAAAAATGTTAACATGCTGACTTCTAAAGATCTTGAAATTGCAGCAGCAGAAGGAGTTTGGGCTTATCATACCGTTCAAGAAAATCACAGCTTTCGATCAAACGATTGTGCATCCAAACTAATCCAATCGTGTTTTGACTCGAAATTTAGATGTGCGCGTACAAAAACAGAGGCAATAATAAAAAACGTATTTGCGCCGAAAGCAATATCCGATTTGAAAAAGCACCTCACTGCTGCTATCATACTTGGGTATCTATTTCAACTGATGCATCAAATCATGGATCACAAAAAATGTTTCCTATTCTTGTACGATATTTTTTACCATATGAAGGCGTGCAAGTCAAAATTTTGGAGTTTAAAGAGTTATTCGGCGAAAACTCAGATACTATTGTATCTTACGTTGCCGATGTGCTGAGAGAGCTTAATATTTTAACCAAAATTGTAGCTTTCTGCGGAGATAATACGAATTGCAACTTTGGCGGTTCAGAAAGAAGAGGAAAGAATAACGTGTACGCCAAATTAAATCAAATTACGGGTAGATCATTAATAGGAATTGGATGTGTCGCCCACGTGATTCACAACGCCATCAAATGTGCTACAGATTGCTTGCCATTTGATATAGAATGTATAATTGTTAAAATTTATTCGTTTTTCTACATTTACACGGTGCGAGAGGAAGCCTTAAAACAATTTTGCGAGGCAGCTGGAACTGAGTACCAGAAATTGCTGGGCTATAGTAAGACCAGATGGCTCGCATTAATGCCGGCCATCGAAAGAGTTTTGCAGTTATATGTACCACTGAAAAAGTATTTCTCCAACAGTTTTAAAAAATTTCTTTGAGTGTCCTACCTCCGGGTTGTGGCTTTTTTTCGTACACAGTCAGTCGGTGACTTTTCATACAGCAGTATTAAGGATTGAAGGTCAGAATATTTCAGCGATTGAAGCTACCAAAGTAATCAATGAGTTACGAGCAAATTTAGAAGAAAAACTAAATTCTATATTTCTACCTTATTCTGTCCGTCGATTACTCTCTGACTTGCAAAAAAAAGGAGAGGTTCAAGAAGACTACGTGAAATCAATTGCTTCGGATTTCTATAAAACAACTACTGAATATCTTCAGCAGTGGACTTCGTACAATCAGTCTGAATTGCGGATATTTCAATGGGTCGATTTGAGGAAAGTCCTAACGTGGGAAGAAGTACAGAAGTCAATGGATGTGCTAATTGAAAAAGGTTTAATCGGTTCTGAGCAGGACACTGAGGCATTTGATGAATTTACACTTGTTTCATCGTATGTATCAGATAAAAAAGCGGAAGAATGGAATTCAGATTCTTCGAATAAATATGCGGAGCATCGTTGGATACAAGTGTTTCAGTACTTCCGAGACAACAATTTAAACCACACCATTTTTCGAAAAATTGTTGAGTATGTTCTTTGCTTGCCTGCTACGAATGCACCAGTCGAACGAATTTTTTCATTAATGAACAATTTATGGACGGCCGAAAAAATACAGCTTCAAGTATCAAGTTTAAAAGCAATGTTGCTAACAAAAGTGAACTTTAAAATGTCTTGTACAGAATTTTACTCGTTCCTGAAGTCATCGCCAGATTTATTAAAACAAATTTGTTCAAACGAAAAATATACAAGTATTTAATTTTGTAATTATTACACGAAAACATTTTATTTACAATAAGTTAGGTAGTAAGTTTAATAAGTTAATTTAATTTGTTTGTCCTTTAAAAACATAAGTACCACAGAAATTTGCTAATAATATTATTAAATTAAAAATATTTGTTTGTAACAAATAATTATGATTTTTTTTTTTTGTCCCGTTTTGATTAAAAAAATTTATGGTCACTTTAACCTACCTACACATAATGCCAATTTACTATTTATCAGTTATGATTACTTCATAATCATTGGGAGGTAAAAATATCTTCATAATAGTTTTTCTTATCTCTGGGTTTTCCTAGGTTTTCATAATTCATAATTTGTTCGGCGATACACGCTGTATTAATATGTGACACACTAGTGTGTCGCGACACACCGGTTGAGAACCACGGTATTAGAAGGGTACCACAATTATCACTTTTTTTCTTAACCTAATATTTAATATTTTCTCAAGGAATATTCTTTCATAGGCTTCGACCTTTTTTCAGTATCACGTCCACGGGGTACCCAACACCAAAAATAAAACTGTATACGTTTGACTTCGGCGCCACTGGATACAACCACCGATTCCTCTATGAAAACCAAGTTCATATACCGATTTCGGGTGCTCGTGAAAAATCGGATTTTCTTCGCCGGCCCCGATGAAAACCCAAACGTCATGTGTTAACAAGGTGTAAAAAACTGTTTCTTAACCAAGACCAAGATTTAAATGTATCATGAAACGAGCTCACTAAACATAATTTTTTTTTTTTTTATTATTCATTTGTATTTACCGAGCATAAAATACTTCGTTTTTTTTTATATTTCTTGTTTATTTGCGAATCGTTTTAAATAGTCGTGTGATGAACGCATTACGATAATTGCGTTACGTACATAATATAACTATGGTTTTATTTGTCGTTTCTAGGACAGAGGACTTGTAGTATTTGCATGTTTATTTTGCACAGTCACAAAAACAGGAGAGTACGGAACGAATACGTTTCACGCTTTCACAAAGCTTGTCTTGAAATCGTATTTTGCATACAAATACGTACTTCGATTTTTTTTGTAAATTTAGGGCATATGTCTTTAATTTTATTCTTCTATAATCATATTTAAATGATTTATCATAGTGTCGATACCTATTTTTCCGTCGACGTTTTTATTTCATCTAATTGGTACATGACCAAAGTATTGTTGATTTAATTAATCGTTTGCAGACGCATGTTTATCCTAGATATTCACGTCTTGAGGCTCGTCGATTAGATTCATTTTATTTGTAAACAGTTAACACGTTGTCTACATCGTACGATTTCTGATAAGACGTTAACGGTTCCATAAACGATACCAAAAAATTTCATTGCACTGACTTTTGTCAATTGTTGGTCGTTAATAATTTAATATTTTGTTAATCTAGTCTTGATTCTGCCTTCTGAATGTGTGCATGTATGTATTCGTAATTTGTGCCAACGTTTCATTTTTGTGTACAGTTTCAACATTAAAAAAAAAAAGTAAGATAAACAGTTTTTAATTTTAATTCGATATGGATGTGTTCTCGACCGACGGTTAAATACTATATTGTAAGTATTGTGACGTTAAATTAGAAAGTGAAAACTTATGTAACCATAAGTAACCATTTAAATGTCTTATACATTTTTTTTTAAACATTTTTTCAAATAAATCAAAAATAAGAGCATATGATTTGTGCATATCATAGGGTTTTTACGTGCATCGGTGCTTGCTTATTCAGTGCTTTTTTAGAGCTACAAGTCCTCTGTCCTAGTCATTACTAATTTGGGAGCCGTCGAAATATTGCGAAAACGCAATGAAAGAGCTGAGATAGGAAAAAGTTTGCACTAACCCGACCCAATGCTAATCGCAAAGTTAACCCGTCGAATTCGATTGGGTGCCTCTTTTGAATTTCAACTCGTTTACACCTACGGTGTTTTCCCTGATTTTGGTACACGACACTACACCAACAATCTCAAGGTGCAAGGCAACCGTTTTCGGAACACGTAATCCATACATGTCAAGTTACAAGAGGTATTGGAATGTCGGTTGACACTACGTAGTCGCACTCACGAGAAAACGCTTGTAAACCGATGGTAAAACGCATTGGACGCGTGCTTTATGATTTATTAAAAAATAAAATCAAAACGACCTCAAAGGTTCAAAACAGCTCTAAAGCACAAGTGTATATGTATGGGTTATGCGAATATTTTGTACACGAGCCTGTGTGCCGGAGAAGGAAAACGTAGTAGTACAACCCTACACACTTCCACGGTCGAAAGTTTAAGTTTTAAACAGCGAAAAAAATCTGACGTGGTTAAATTACATCCACGTGTACTATTGCTACTCATACATCTACGTTAAGGTGCAGTATCGAATCGGTAAGTACATTTAAACAAACAACAACAAAAATTATTTATTTTTTTATTATTTTTTTTTTATTTTTTCAAACAATTTTAGAGTTTTTTTTTTCATTTTAAAATTTTATAAATTATGGATATAACATAAAAATAGTAGATGATAATATAATTTTTTTCTATCCTTAACATAATAATATTATATATAAGAATAATCAATAATCCATTGCAATTTTTTTTTCTTTTAACAATTTTTTTTTTTATTTTTTTTTTATACATAATTAATAAAGTAAACCATATGGGGTAAATAAATGGGAAAGGAGAAAGAAATAGAGGAGGAAAAAATAAGGTAACGGTCAAGCCCCATGCGCTGGCTGAGCTAAATAGGGTTTACAATATATAATATATTAATATGGTTAATAATAATAATAATAATAATCATAATAATAATAATAATAATAATAATAATAGTAATAAGTAATAACATTATTGCATGCAAAACGCAAGAAAAAAAAATACTGTTGAGACTAATAATATTTCATACAAACACATAATTCAAATAAATTTTGTGTGCACGACGGAATTATTAAAATAATAATAAAAAAAAAAAAAAAATACAATACTAATTCATAATACAAACTAAAACAAGTAGAAATTGGTAATGTTTTTTTTTGTTTATCTGTAAATAATTGTACATCATGAATATATAAATTATACAATTAATGAAAGAAAAAATAATAATTATAATAATGATAATAAATTAAACACTAACAAAAACAACAAAGAAATAAATGGTTCTAAATTTTTCAAATTTATAATTTTTGGAATTAATTTAAGGTAATTTGGGTTGGGGTTACTTATTTTTTTAAATTTTTTTTTTTTAATCTAAATGTGTACATCACTAAATATATTTCATTTTGAATATCATAATATAATAAATCGATTACATTTTAAGGCAATATAACTCAGACTTTGATTGTGTTTTTTTTTAATTTTGTGTATATATATATATATATTTGTCTAAAAAAAATTATACAGTCTAATAGTTAGACTGTTATTAAATAATTTAAAATTATTCATGTTTATATTTAATCATGACCAAAATATTACATTTCCAGTCACAATTCAGAACATAGGGCGATTGACAAAATTTGTTGGTCACATCCACTAATAAGTAGAAGACAATATTCACAAATTTATTGAAAAAAAATCTCTAAATCTCGTATAGATACATGAAGTATATATAATAATATAGTCACTACAAAATTATCTAGGCACCAAAATGTTTATAAAATAATATATATATATATATATTATATTATATTTAACTTATTATTTTTTCTGCGATTGTTTATTATTTATACTTGATAATAACTCACAAAGCTCATTCTAAAATTATATAATTCTTAGATAAAAGTTAATTAGTAAGGAGGAAGTATTAACATTTATACATGTTACAATAAATGAAACACATTCAAAGAGTTATATGAACAAGTATATATTAACAAAAAATTATTTATCGCTCTGTCTTTTAAGTGACCAAGAACATTAAAAAGACAAAATTTGACAACACAGGTCGTCAACCCCACCAATGTCCCAGATAAGTCTTTTATACTTCTTTCATTTTAGAAAAACTAAAAACAAAAACAAATTACATATTATAATAATAAAACATTGGTGTCATTTTGTACATATTTGGCTACTACATACATTTTATCTTTCTCCATTCAACGGTAACTCTTAAAATTAACAAAAAAGATTACTATTTTCTTTTATTGTTTAGAATGTTTAACCGAGCACTAGAAAAGCGTCACGGATATAACAATCATGTATATTTAACTAAGCGAGGAATGACTTCCTACATATACACAAATATATGTGTACTGTACAAATACAATGCATACATATATTGTTTCTTTTAAATACACAATTCTTTTTTATTTATACATTTTTTTTTTTTTTGTTTCACATGCAAAAAAAAAACTATTAATAATTGTCGTTTTTAATATACAACATACTTAATGAGACGTTATAACTTATAAAAATATACATATATGTATCATATAAAGATGCATAATTATTATTTTTTTTATTTTTTTTTTTTAATTTTATTATTTAAAGAATAAGTGAATAAGTCATCTACTTTAATGTCATCAAAAAATTATTATTACAAGATAAATAATATATAATTATGTAGGTATATACGTAGTTCATAAAAATAATATTAATAATCGTATATATTTAAAATCCCATGTTAAATACCCAAACCATAATTTGTTTTTTCAGACAGTTATATAAGTCTTGCTCAGGACCAAATTTTAATTAATACATTTTCAAAAATTATTTATATATTATACACTTATAAATGTACATATAGTTAAAACTTTTTATTTTTTGTAAAAATATAACAATTCATCTTTTAACGTTAAAAGAAAAAAAAAAAAACAGAAAATATTCAAGAGAACTAGAAGTTGCTGTACATGAGTTATGTACAGAGAAATAATATTTATATAAACCACATACAGCAGTTTAAATATGTTTCACGAAACAGAAATTATTAATTCCTCGTCATAATGAAGCCCAAGACGATGATGAAATGCTACAAGACTGTACGATGTGAATTTTTATAGAGTTGTGTATAATGACTTAGCTTCCGAGGTGATCATCTAATATCATGGAAGGTAATTTTTGATGTTGAACTCACATCTCATGCGGGAAATGGCAATACGAGCATAAAATGTGAGATCATGACCGGAACTATGTAGTGTCAAGGGTCCGCAGTGTCGGTCCATCTCAACGAAGAATTCTATAAAATAATAAGAAAACCGGGAGAACGCTGATGAATAAGTACTCATTGCTAATATTCAAAATAGATTATAAATTTCTAAATCTTACGTGTGTGTTTGCCACGCATAACCAACAAGTCAGCACGTTGCCACATCTCATGTGCAGCGGCCAAATGACAGTAAAGTATATGCTCTGAATGCATGGCATTGTGCACGACTATTGGAACGCCAATCACACCAGTAGCAGCTCCGGACGAGGCAACTCCACCACTAGGCGTAATGCTACTACTGCAGTACCCCGACGAATGGCTCTCCACAGAGCTGGCCGGTGATGGTGATGGTGAAATGGGACTCGAACCCACATTCTGGCCAAACATTTTAGTTAGAGCCATACACAAATACCTCAGACAAAAATGCTTACCTTGAGGAAATGTTGCTGAACAGTCTTGAAATTTTGCCTATTTTGGTACACAAGTAGTTTAAACAACTTTAACCGCAAGAAGCTTAGACACCTCATCCTGTAACACGGGAGAGGAAAAATAATATTAAAAATCTATTTCGAATAGAAGAAAATAAAGGAAATTAGTTGAACAATTTAAATATTAACTTATTACAATTAACAATAATATAATATAACATTTGTTTACCAAAGTATTAAAAGCCTGTTGTCTCTTTCTGGATTGTCAGCCATTTCGAATAACTCATCAAGCTCTTCATGATCACAGTCTGCTCGGTAATTATAAATCTTAGACCAAATAACTCTGCGGAAAATATACATGTAAACGATACAGGAAAAATAATGTGGAGAAAATATAAATAAACGTTTAACAATACTAACTTAATTAGATCTATGGTATCGTTATAGATCTTGAGAATCCCTCTCTCCCGGGTCCCATCGTTTTCCATCAGATGGCCACTGAGTACAAAACATAGTATACCATCCAAGTATTTCATTTCTTGAGTGATGGGATCAGGCTCGTACTCTGCTAATTTGGTTAATGCTTGAGCCTCTTTAAGCGGAACTTCTTGGTGCATACTGAACAAAAAAAGACAAACAAAATTGTAAGAATATATGTTAATTTTTTTTTTAGAAACGGTAGCGGACTCACTTATTTTCAGGATACAAGTCCGTTACAAAGTATGAGAAAAATCCTTTCCTCGGAGGATACTGGTGGTGCATGGACTGCATGCGCCAAGATGGTTGTCTGGGAGGAGGTTGTACGGGAACTTCGTGCATACGGTCCACCAAGATATCGTTTATTAATCCATCACTCTGTTCCAAAACATCGAATTATTATTAATTATTTTAAACGGGAAACTGAAAATAAAATATCAGTAGGTACAATGGAGAGAGGAGGGCACACACAAATACTGCGCGTGACAGAACGTAGCATTGCAGCTGTTGCAGTTATATGATAAAACAGTGTTTCTGACCCAAATGGAATATTATTCTTTTTCATTATTTTTATATTTTAATTACTGAACAATATAAAGACGGTATTACATTTAAAGAGGCAACATTTGTATTTACCAAGTTTAATGCGTAAAATCTTAATTTAATGTTTTGTGCTTTCGTGATTTTGACACTATAAGATCGATATTTTATGAATAATTTTATAAAGCAACTAAATACACTTCAGTATTTCACCTATCAGAAATTAAAAAATTATTGTTTTTGATTATTTGAATAGCATATACTAAAATAATTGATAGAATAAATTAATTAAAAAATTAAATATATTTCGACAGTAATGATCAATGTACAACTATATTATTATTACTAACCATATTATTATCAGTGTATTTTGGTTTCATAAAATAACGCAGTGCACAATAACTTGAGCATTTACGTAAAATAATTTTCATGTTTTTCAATACTTATTTTAAACCTTGACCTAGTTAAACACTTGTTTTAGTTATTGTTTTCTGTAAGTTTAGTTTTATCAACTCTTCTTAAAACATCCTATTATATTATTATGTATGCTGCAATTCGAGTACGATGATAGCTTGACTAAAAAGAATGCTCATATTCCACCGAAACAATTTTAAATATAGGCATAAAAAAATTAATTTCTGATAATGACAAACACGTGAATCACTTAAAAAGTAAGTTATAAAAAGTTAGAAAGATGGAACTCAATTTTAATGAAATTGGGTAACGTCTCACA
The DNA here is from genome assembly GCF_003268045.1 of Sipha flava. NCBI lineage: Eukaryota > Metazoa > Arthropoda > Insecta > Hemiptera > Aphididae > Sipha > Sipha flava. Next base: position 210,317 of record NW_020272762.1, read on the forward strand.
TTAAAAATTTAATTGACCGATAATGGTACCTTTCAAACTCAACAATAAACAGTTGAGTCAATTAAATGGACTGTATGATTGATTTATCAAGTGGTTTTTAAATTAATAGCTTTTAAACCAATAAAACATTGATAAACATATTTAGTCAGGAAAAAAATGAATATCAAAAAGCTAACCTAACTGCGAGATGAAGAGTAATCTATATTAGAATAATTTGAATACGAAATAATGTTCAAGCTTGTTGTTCTTATATTATAAATCGCATAGAAACAGAGAATCAGATATTAATGTTAAAAGTAAAGTGCCAACAAAAAATCTGTGTATATTTAATTTTAGTCGATCAATTTCAACAAAAATATCAAGTTGACAGTACGACTATAATTTTTAATAATTTAATAATTTAATAATTTTTAATCAACCAAACAACAAAAAACGTACAGCGAAAATTGGCAAAAATATTCTCACGTCGCTAACTTTTGCTTTACCTGAGCTAACAAAAAAGAAACGGCTTTTGAAATGAATACAGATAAAATATGATAAAATAAATCACAAATATGTGTTTAATAGTGCTACTTAAAATAGCTTTGTAAACTACACTTATATTTTAATATAATTAAATTAAATTTCATAGTTTAATCATTTTTATCTATATTGTTTAAAAAATATTTTGTATTTGCGATCAAGGTATTTTTCTTTGCGGTGGCGTATTGGCCATTGTGTTTTGCCTTAGATCCATTAAAATATAAATAATCGCTGATTGTAATCAAAAAAACAACGATTAATGAATTACAAATAACATTACGGCTAAATGGCAAGAATCGTTAATATAAACTGATTTTCCATAAAATAATATTGATCTTATAGCACACTTTAAATTTACGATCGTTCAACAACATATAATAAACATTTATATCAACTTGTTGAACCAACCGTACCAATATAACGTGTTAGCTTATAAACGTACTATTTGTGTCAACAAAATACTGAATGAGGTCCAACGAGCTAATTAACGTAATTCGAAGAATACATTCAAAGTGACTATGATAAACATGACGCGTAATGTGTGGTCGTCTCGTGACACCATTATTTTATCGAAACATATTTATAATAATAATTTACCCTCGTCGCAGCATATCGTGCAAGCGTGGAAGACGTGGTCGAATTGTGAAACTTTCGTCTTTTGGTCGCATTAGGAGAGTATTGATCCAGCTCAAGTGAACGTTTATACCGAGGGTCCATTATTTGAACCGTGGTGGTACTATAAGGAAGGAACGGTGGTGGACCGCCATCTTCATCTTCCGATGATTCTTCATAAGGACCATGCATAATACCGCTAGTGGCGGTAGGGCGTTGCAGGTAAGACATGGTGCTAATTTTAAAAGATTAATAATTAATAAAAAACAAAAATGCAATTATATTTTCAAAAAAACTGATAAATACACATGCACGCGCGCGCGCACACACACCACACACACACATGTATATAATAAATTAAGAAAATTACTTATGCTCTAGGGGTTTGACTTTAGCTTCTGGTATGACTGCACACACAGACAACGGTGGTTTACGCCATATGTTACCGCTATCCACCATACCTTTAGTATAGCTGTCGGATGCGGGCTGTTGCAGTAGCGGCTGTGTAGGTGGAGCTACATTGGCAGGAGATTCAGTTGATTTGGATTTTTCCGTTCCCGAAACGGATTGTGATGGGCTGCTTTTGTGATGGTGTTTATGGTGCCTATGTTTATGCTTTTTTTCTTCTTGCCTGGTGTTGGCCAAATCAGCACATGTTCTTAGCTCTTCAGATCTTGCCGGTTTTAATAAATACTGAAATTTAGTGGGTAACTTGCTTAATGGTATTCTACAAATCAAAGATGATTTCGAAGTCTTTGGACATTCAGATTCTTTGGGCATAGGAGGAATGACTGGTACAGGTGATATTACACGCTCATTATCATTGCGCATCGCTTCATTGTTATCAATAATGATTACACCCCCTTTACCACCTTTACCACCCTTGGATTTTCCACCGCTCTTGGCACCACCTTCTTCACGACGAGTTATGAAAAGTTTTCTCAGCGTATCATTCTTCTTCTTATCTTGTACTTTAATCCCTTCAACATCGAGTTTAGGCGGACTTTCAGTAGTTGTAGACATGGGTGGTGGTCTGCATTCTACATCTGATGAGTCTGAATCTACACTACTTGAAATCGAACGAGTTGGACGTAAAGCAGCACTAACACGGGCCACGGGCTTCTGCGGTTGGTTCTTTTCCCAGGAAGGCGTTTTCTTTAGTGAATGCGAAGACTTCTTTTCTGAATCTTTCTTACGATTTTTACGACTACTATCAGTCCATTCTTCTGATTCACTACTAGCCAATATCACTTTAGACTTTTTTCCAGGTGGTCGTCCTCTTCGTTTTTCACTGATCTTCACAGGTTTATGGGGTTCGTCATCATCCTCGGAATCTGATGAAATTAATGGTTTTGACTTAATTTTTGATGGTGGTGGAGGTTTGGGCATGCTAGTAGGACCCTTCTTCCGACCCCTCTTTTTCTTAGCTGGTTCCTCAACTGGATCATCTTTTTTAATTAAAACAGGAGGTGGTTTTCTTTCTACTGATTTAGCAGATTTTTCAAACGATTTCTTGAGATCCTTTTTCTCATTCTTTGCTAAAGTTGAGTATTTTTTATGTAAGTCAGTTATTGGTTTAGACGATGTACGTGAACGGCTACTATATGACGAATCACTATCACAACTGCTTTCACAAGCCTTTTTCTTTTTATCGTCTTCGTCTTCTGAAGATGAAGTAGATGAAGATGAAGAAGATGAAGAATCAGATTGACTCTTTTGCTTATCACTATGGTTTGAGTCTGAGTCTGACATTTCAGATAATAGTTCAACAACCTCAGATCGTTGAATTGCAAAGTTTGGACTAGATTTGGGATCAGTCATCCCGACAGATTCCTCCTATAAAATAAAAGCATTTAATTTATTAATATTTATTATAACATAAATTAATAATAACAGAAACAAATGAAAGATAAACGTTATAAAAATAATCTATTTTTCATAATTATTAATTGTTGCAATTGATTGAGTAATTGTTTTTTTTTGAGTAATTTTTTTTTTTTTTTTATAAATAGCTAATATAGAAAAACAATTACAACTAAAATGCTATAAATGTATATTATAGTTCATAAGAATAATATACCTATTAAATAACAACTTGAGTTGCTCATAAAATGATTAAAATTATAAATTATTATTATTATTAAGTAGTATACATTTTATCTACGAAGGCCAATTAATAGATAAACCAAACATTTAAAACACATAAAAAAGAAACATTAATAATCAACAAAGTTTCTATTAATTATAATCAACGATTAATAATTTTGTAATGTTGAAACCAAAATTTAACATTATGTGTAAAATGTACATTATATTTAATTGGGTATGATAAAAGAAAATATAATATAAATAGTATTATAATAATTTCAAAACGAAAACCTATTAATTATAAAAATTATTATGTTTTGTGTTAATAAATACATTATATTATAATGTTGGTAACTATTATTTTGATTATAACAAGTTATTACCCACATAACACAAATACAACTAATGGATGTATAATAGATATGATTTATAGATATCCATAACATCCTTTAGATATGACTGTAAATCTATTAGATATCTACTAAATATCCAATTGGCCGCTTTTTTATTATTTGATGGATATCCATAAAAAATCAGAAATTATTGAATTAAAACATCCATTAGATATTCATTAAAGTAGAATACAAATTGGGAAAAATGTTTAATAGAATTAATTTATTATTTTACATTTAAAAAATATTTAAGTATTTGTAACTGTAGTAAAAACTAAAAACTAATCAATTAAATTATTCATTAATTCTACTAATTGCCAAATATCTATGTCTAATGGACATCCATAAAAATCTACTGTGGCTTATCTACCAGTTACTTTCTATGAATATCTAATATATATCTAATGGATGAGTTGTGTTATGTGGGTAGGAATTTCATAACTTTACATTTATTATAATTCAAATACATTTTAACACTAACAATGTAATTGTTTTTGTAATTATTTATCACTTCGAGCATTTTCAAATGTCCACAATTTGTTGTGTCATAACCGTTATTGAATTTAATCATTAATTTCACAAAAATTGCAATAAAAATAACTATTTTATAATAGAAGAGTGAAATAATAATAATAATGTAAATAGTTTATAGAAATAATGATGAGCTCAGAGAGGTGTATCTTCTATCCTAACCTTCTTATCAACATACGCATATATACATTTATCACCGAAGGTTCATATTCGAATTGCATTCACATTGAATGTTGAATAAATAGCATAGAAGTTTGTGTGTGTGTGTGTGTGTGTGTGTGTGTGTGTGTGTGTGTGTGTTGTGTGTAATTGATGATGAAAATGCAACCGTAGAACAATGGTCTATACCAACGTTTCCTAACCTGAGGGGGTCGCGAACCACTAGATAAGGAACCGTATCCGTTAGAAATAATTAAATGCTGATGTAGAAAAAGAACCTCTTATTTACATTAAAAATTTAAATTAAACGTAACCGTAATGGTAAAAATTAAAAAGTTAGTTAAATTTCATTCCGTTCATCTAACGATTCGAAAACTCGTATTTTTGTTTCGTTAACGGTTAGGTTAAGCGATAAATGGATAAAAGCTTCAATTAGTTTTAACGGAGAGAGTAGTCGTGAGGTGACCGATTTTATTTTTTATCTGTTCTGGGGGACGTGACAACGTTGAAAAGGTCAAAAAAAACGCTGGTGTACACGGTAGGTAGTAACACGTGATCGTGAAAAACGCATAAACATTATGATACATTAGATATCGCGCGGCAAACGGAAGGGATGACGGCGCATCCTGTTTTGGATCTCGAAGAATCTAATAAACCGCGGTTACGGGACCAATGGATTTCAGCCTGTTACCCTAATAATAAGCCGGCAAGATCCATAATTCGGGTAACAGGGCGCAAAACGTCAGGACAGTACACATCACGCGGTATCGCATACGTTGCGTTACGCAGCGCACTAGGTACACATTATTATTGGCGCGTGACATTCGTGTAAACGCTCACCTGTTGAGACGTCCGGGTCGTGTTGTTGGTGTCGGGCGTGCTCTTCTTCAAGAAGTTCTTCAGGTACCACCGGGGCTGTTGTTCCTCCTCCTGTTCCTCTTGCGGGCGAGGGGGCGACACGGCCGGCGGGTTGTCTTTCTTCTCGTCGTTGCTCTCGCTATCGCTGCAACTGCTGTCCGTACTGCTGTCCTTCTCACCTTCCTCGCTGGACGAGCTGTCTTCGTCCACGGACATGTCACTACTGGTCTTATCAGCCCTACGCGCACACAAACACAGAATGACGCGGCGGTTACACACTTTTACCGTGTTATCAGGAGACCGGTTGGGCGACACGCAGCGCAGTGCAATCGCAGTGCAGTGCGCGCGCGAGCGAGAAGAAGGCATCAGGGTTACTTACTTGGCGGAACTGCAGTTTGCCGCGTCCGATGAAATAACGTTGGTCGACGTGGAGGAACTCCGTCGGTTCTTGTCGGTCGGCGGCGACAGTGCCAACTGTTGCGACTCCTGCGCGGAAGACAACATCGGGCGTTATTACATTTTACGTTTCATTTAACGCATGAAGATGAATAAGAAAAAAAAGTATAAATGTCGACCTACCTGGAGCAGTGGTTGTTGTGGTTGTGGTATTATGTTGGACCCTCTGACGGACGGTTTGACCATGTACCTGCGGCGCATACAAAAAACAGTACGTTAACAACACTCACATGTATGAGCACGTAGTATTGTGTGGGCTGTACGTACTACCACAATAGTACGGACGGTACGATAAGGTGGAGGCGAGTGAATCGGAGATAAAACCGATACAGGCATAATGTGTATGTTATTGTATAATGTGTACGTGACGTGTAGTACACGATGACGAATATTTGGGAACGGTCTTACGACGTTATTATCGTAAGAATAAACGGTGGCGCCGTCTAGAGGAGGAAGGGGTATAAGGACCATAGACATACGATTGTACATACACAGTCTTCCGAGGAAAATTGAAAATTTTTACGTAACACGCACAGAAGTTAAACGAAAATTGTAACTACATAGTTTTAGCATTGTTTACAGAACCTCTACATTGTATGCCATTAAGTCCGAAAGATAGAAATATCACGTCTTAAAATTAACATCTGTTTCAAACGCCTACGAAATCCATATCGTTCAGAAACTGAAACCTGAAATTAACTGACAAGTCTAGTTTTGATGTTGAACGGGACACGTTTCCATTTCAGGAACGTAAACACAGTTACAAAAGGACACCCGTCTTGCGTACGTTTTAAGAACTCGATTTAAGACATGATATTTTTAGCATTTACACTCTCTACACTTTGGATGTTATACGTACATTGTAGATATACAATGATGTACAACAAAAACAATCGCGTAGATAAACGTATCATTTGGACTTCTGTGCGTTCTTACAAGACGTCCCGTTCTTCCGCAAGGTCATTGCGTATGGACCGAACAATATTCACCCTCCCCCTACCCCTCCAATACGGTGGAAAAAGCATAATACTCACGATGCGAACAGCGAATGGTTGTATGGTCCAGACGGTTTGGCATCCATGGGCACGGCGGCGACTGCAGCGGTCGCGTTGGAGGCACCGTCGGGCGACATGCCGTGCAAGGAAGAAGACCCCGGCAGGTTCCTGTGCACGGGTTCGGCGAAAAGCGGTTTTGGCTCGCCGAGCATTTTCTTCAGGCTCTCCGACGCGTCTGGAACGGAAGCATAACGTTTGAGAACTGACGCGCAATAAAATATATGCTACGCTGCTGGTACAATGACGGCCGGCTGCGACGGCGACGAACATATGAATCACACGACGCGACCCTACTGCTACCACCACCACCACCACCGCCATTACCAACTACCACTGTAGACCATATATATATGTGTATATGTGTGTGTGTGTGTGTGTGTGTGTAGTGAGCACCGCGACCCCGTTGTGTGCAGCATGAACTGTAAACGGGTGAGATCGAGAAAAGAGTCGGAGAGTGAGAGTGAACGGGAGAGCAGACCGCCGAGGCGGAGAGGGAGACGTGAAAAGAATATCGAAAATAGGGATCGATTATTACGTCGTGGGGTGAGCAGTGTATATACGCGTATACACGCGTGTATACCTAAATCACAAGGGTGAACCGGTGCTACCCCGCTAGATTTGAGTGCACCGCGTGAGAGAATTACGCGGGAACGCGTTAGTTTATATTATTATTGTTATTATTACCTGTTGGTCGTTGCGGCGCGTTTTCTATTAGACTGTTGTGCATGCATAATGTTAAACGAGAAAACGAAACACGAAAAAACTAATAGAATAAAAAAAAACAGGCATCTGGTTTTGTTCTTTTTTTTTTTTTACTCTCTTTTTCAACAACAGCTGCAATGTTTTGGCCGTCTACGAGACGCGCACAACACTACACACCCCTCTACCATTCCTCAACTGCCCTAGCGCGCAATTAATCCGGACGTGCAGGTTTCGAAAAGATTACAAAAAGAAAAAAAACTGATGGCAAACTTAAAACATACCGTGCGCGCTTCGTTACATGAATTCCGACGATTGTTGTACGCGCACGGGTGGGTATAGTTGCAAGTGTTCGCAGAAACGATAATACTAACATTTGTGCACGTGCGACCGCAAATTCGAATAATCAGAATCTGTATACAATATTACTATTCAATGCGTTACACCCATATAGATGTTAACGTTTATCGTTTTGATCGAAACTTCGATAGACGGTAAATGGTTATCGAATTAGATCGTGTTTTAGTTAGGTCATTTTTTTCGATCCGAATAATTAATATGTTGTTCACATATCGTGGGTCATAGGTATACAATGTAGGTGCTTATTACCATACAAGGTACACAATACGACGGAATCGATCGATCAGAAAATCCCAATTCGTAAAATCCAAAGTATAGGTGCAACGGTATGAATAACAGGTCGATTGCGACTTCCATTCATTTTTTCAGAAAACGACATTTTTTTTTTTGTAAATTTTTGTTGAATCCACGAGTATAAAAATTAGATCAATAACAATTAATAATAACAATATATAGTAATAAATAACAAGGAAAAATGAAATTATACACTGAGATCGAGTAACTGTGCAGACATATTGTATGCAATTTAATGGATATTCCGTATTAAAAAACTCTATGTACCGCATTCGTAGAATTTGGTAAAAAAATATAATACAATTTTAAAATCAAAGTTATTACTATTAATTTATTAATATAATAAATAAAGAAAGTGTATAATACACATACATGTAAAATTAAAATATATTTTCGCTTAGTGACAACCTTTTTTTTTTTTTTATGTCAATCGTGACAACTTAGAAAAACTCAGAAGTCGATTAAAAGTCTATAAAAAATTGGCCACCCCTGACCTATAGTATACACTTATATAATCTCTTGGTTAGGGTAATTTATTAATAATATTACGGGTCCGGTTAATAATGGATAGACCCCGTCTTCACTAATACACACACGCACAATAATATCGGTTGGGTAAGGTTTTTATGATCAAATTGAATGTGCTTAAACGCCATTCGCTGGCAGCACGGAGGTCTATGATCATATCGCTTATGCGGAAAGGTCGTCGAGTTAGGCCAAAGGAGCAGACACACGAAACATACACAAAAACGGTATAGGACACCACCAAACCATGTAACATAATAATGGATTAGATCGATTAACTTTAATTCTCTCCCCCGACTATTTTTCAATGCAAAATATTTTATATCGATTATTTCGACAATCGTGGTCGGTTCTTTACATAATAAATATTTATGTATATGATGAGTGCGTCAACGTGTGGTAACCTAAGCATATATCGAAAACGATTTAAATTCTCTGGTATAAAATACACAGTATTAAATCATAAAATAATTCATCATATCACACACACACACACACATATGCACGTGTACAGTATACGTACCACTTAGTGCGAGTTGTCAATACAGTATTTAAGTTAAAATAAAATACTTTTATAAGAAAACACGTGCATGTGGTATATTTCTCAGTACGTCAATGTATGCGTAATCGTTGTTCGGTACACTTATCACACAAACACAAGCGCCGTCAATGGTCTCTATCAAAAAGAGCATTTAACCGATAACCACTCCAGTTAGAAAACTTCCAAAACTTCCAACAGTTCTATTATTATTTTATCGCGTGCATGCTATTGCATTTAAATAAGTCACTGCAATCAAATTAATTGAGTTTTCAAGGACTAAATTAATAATAATGTATTATAAAGTAATAATAAAGTATGTATTATACGAATTTCAGACTAAATTTAATGTTTAAATATTGAAATAATTTCGATAAGGATAAAAAACATCAAGACCTTGAAAAATAAATAAATACTTACGTCATTTTTACGACACACGGTAAATATTAACATCAGATCAACCAATAACATGATGTAATACCATAATTGTATAGATCCCAGTTTTAAGAGGTTTACTTTTTAGTTAGACAAAGAATACATTATCAACGAGCATTGGCACACGCGCAATTATGTGTTTTTTTCTTTTTTACCCACCGACCGAAATAATAACACAAATGATCTCGAATACAGCAGCGAAATAAAATGTGAGAAATTATTATGTTTAATGCAAGGAAAATGGCGAATGGTGATCGCATGCAACTATTTTGGCAACTAGTTCTTTTGCATAAAGATAACTATTTTAAGAGTTCGAATGCGGAAAAACTACACTTGACGACGCCCAATTAAGGCTAATGCAGTGTCAATTTATGTGTTACAAAATCGACCATATCTCGATCCCAACTACTTCTCAAGGGTCGGCCGTCATCAGGCTAAGTACTTGTGCACGTCTCAGGCGATCTCGTGGTGCGCAGCTGTTGGTGGCGTCGGTGGCAATTAACAGAGTACGTGTAATGGGTACATAACATACAAGTATGTATATACTGTACATTATATATTTATTGTTTATATAATATCTCATTATATGCCCATATACAATATATAGAAATACGTACACATCAATGCCGAGTCTTCGAGAAAAGGTTGCGGCGGTGGAGGCGTTTTATTCAGTGCAGGGTTATATATAAATCACCGTACACCAACCGCATATCCGTACGGAACGGCGAGCGGTGAAATGCACGAGCATCGATGAAAACGAAAATAATCTCCGTCGAGTGTCTAAATAATACATCCGACGTATATCGGTGGCGTTGAAAAGCGAAACGGGACGAAACACGGTCGAATACGGTTAAGTACTTGGATAAAAAAAAAATTAAAAAAAAAAGGAGCGGACGGGTAGGGGTGGTAAAGGGAAGCCGAAGAGTTACAATTATATTATCGTATTACCTACGGGGTGGTTATTTTTCGACGTTACGCGGAACGGAGGAAAGTCACGTGCAGGGGGGTAGTAACCATTCCGATAAAGCATCCGCCCCTCGCGGCCGCGCCGCCGCACACGACTATACGCGGAACACACGTGGCGCCGACGTCCGCCGTCGATATTTTACTACTCCGTGTGCACGCAGAACGTTCGGTCTGTACACAGTATGCCGTGTACGTATATACATAATATATTTTATACCCGTTACGCGTAGTAGTAATAGTAGTAGTAGTAGTAGTAGTAGTAGTAGTAGTAGTAGTAGTAGTAAATTGAAGTAAGCACGCGCGTCTGTGTGCAATAATAGTATAGTACGCGTACTTTGTATGCGACCCCTAGCGACTAAGTATCATTCGGCTGAGGCAATATTGTCCCAGTAAGGGGTGATGACGGTGGTGGTGGTGAAGAAGTAAGGTTTTTTTTATTTTATCACAGCGACGTATTTTTTCGGGGAAAAAGAAAATTTAAATATTTCAACGATAGCAACTATACGACCCAGCCACTATTATAGCCAACTACATAAACTGTATATAAACAACGTCAACTTAGCGATATTTACTTTTTGTGATATCTTTAAAAAAAAAATGATCCGTGAAAATTACTGTCGATTGTTTGTAAATTAAATTACAGTCGACCGGATTGGCGACGACGATTTTATTACACACTATGCGACAGAAGTTTTTTTTTTTGTTGATACGTATACGAACCTCTATACGTGCGTGTGTATATATATTATACGTATATGTGTACATCATGATATAATTAAACAACAACGTTGTTTGCAAACGGCAAATAGTAATTGGTTTCGTATATTGAAATCAATAATCACAAACGGACAAAGTTCATCAGGAGTTATATATTTTATTATACATGTAAATTTATATTATGCACATAAATCAAGGGATCTCTTCTCCAGCAGTATGTTTATTCACACCCGCTAAAACGCTGCTGCTAAATAGATCATATATTATATACATATATGGATACATAGGAAAACACCCACCTATCCTCAAAATCTTGCTTGAACGTGACTGATTTATTTACTTTTTTCTAGATTTATTATTTTCTCTTCTCTTTCTCGCGATCTACAAATTTAGCTACCACGCTCCGTCATATATACCATCGACCCTTATCAGCTGAAGCAGACGTGTGTTTTTAAACTACCCGGAAGGAAAAAATCCCCAAAAACGTGAAGGCCAACAGAAAAGAGTTTTTGAAATTTAATAGAATAATAAATCACAATAATAACACGCGTGCAGTGAAGACAAGACGATGGTGGTGGCATGAATAGGATCTGACACGTTGATTAGAAAATCGACTAAAGTAGCGAAGAGGACATGAATACAATACGCGTATATATGTGTCACGATGTTAATAATAATAATGTATACCACGGATAGAGGAAAAAGATAAAAGACGTGCGTAAACACGTTGGTACGAAATTCGAGTGTTCGGTAAAATGTAATTAAGTTAGGCGGAACGATGTGGCGCAGTGACCACGATGGTATCAATAATGTCGGCTAACGCGAAAATGCGTCAGGTAGGTCAACGCGGTAACGATAAAATGCTGAACTGGAGGTAGGAGAAAGGGGTGGGGAGGGGGGTCGGAGCGGACATGGACACCCGACCTCGCAAAACACGCGTCTTATGGGTGTGTATTTATAGAACGAGCATATGTGTTTACCGTGGTAATAATGAAAAAATAAATAAACCGTTCGGCCGCATGAGCCAAAAACTTATGGAAAAAAAAATTTACCATGGGCATCGTCACCGATTGTTATAGAGCGGCAAATATTTATAATATACAAGTCTTATTCATTCGGAAAAGTAAAACGTTCTTATCGCCGTCGAACATGCCATGTGATTATCGGCGACAAGCACTTGTGTGTACGCCAAAAGGTTAATGTTTGCACAGCGCGCGCGAGCGCGGTGGCGGACTACAGACGGTCTTAAATACCATTATTGCAGCGTGGCGACTGAAAATTAAAACGAAAACGCACAAAACTATGTGTACGAACGAGTGTGTTCTCCAAAGAGGATATATGTTGGAATGAGAAGTATCCCGGGGCCTACGGAAGTGGGATTTACGAGGCCAGTAAATAAACGCATGCACTCTTGGGACACCCGTAAAATAAACGCTGCAGTTTATTAATTGTAATGAATTATGTTGTCTTACTCGTTATAAATATACGTTTGTAAATTATCATCCGTATCGATTTCGTCGTAAATCGAAATGTTTAGTAAACGTAAGACGCGTGTAAAGGTAGGTACTAGGTGAATATACTAGTCAGAATATGAATTTAATTGTTGCAAAAGGGCAAATTAATAAATATAAACGTACACGTCAGTTGATATTATAACGACAATGTTTAACAAGTCGTAATGCGACCATGCGAAGCAAAAAGTCGACAGGTCTTAAGTTATACGCGTGCAATAAATTCTAACGAAGTGCAGTGTAGTAATAATAATAACAATAAAAATCGATCTACTTTTGTACTATTTAATACCTGAGGCGGCCGTGATGACGGGGCAGTAATTTTCGAATTATCCATTTGTATTTTATATTCGTTCGAAACAATAGAGTTTTTTTATACGATTACACATGAAGAGTTAAAAGTAAGCATACGGGAAACGTGCATAATAATCAAAATTATGCCACAGAATTATAATATAATATAGTCTATTATTGTTATAATGCGCCGTGTACACACGCAAAATGTTAACCCGGTGTTTAAGGACTAATGAGACGGTGTTGGTGCGAGAGGGGAATTCGGGACGCGTGCGTATAGATGGCACTGCCGGTAGTACCAGGAACCGATAATGGTAATTAGGTAATGTAGGAATCGCTCTTCGCGCGTTACCCCTTCCCGTTCACAGGGTAGACGACCATAACAACATGTTTGCACTTGGCTTACCTTTGGGGCTCATCCTTTGTTGCGGTTCCACCTTCCCGTCTGCGGTGTATTTGGAGTCAACGATCGTGACCCTCGGTGTTTCGGCAATGTCCGACACGAGTGGAAGCCCGACGGTCATTTCCTGCAACATAAGAAGGAAACGCAAAATCGTATATAAAACAACACGAAGACTATAATAGGCAAATCAATAAAAGGATAAAAAAATAAAACTCACGTTTAGAATGTCTTCGATCGTGCTGGGCGTATTGGTATCGTTTGAGTTATGACTCTAAAAAAAAAAATAATACAAATATTTAATATAAATATTTAGCGTTTTTCTAAAAGCAGTGCGAGTGAAAATCGATTTACATTCTTTACATTTGGTATGGCAAGATTGGGCTTGTGTGTAGGCCTATGATGCGAAGAATGGCTACTTCTCATGCTGCCGCTTGTCGATCGGCTCATCGATGAATATGGTGGCGGCTTCATTTCACCCGGTTTCAAAAAGTTACTGTTCCTGTAAAGCGAAATACATTTATATTGAACATCGTTGGTTTATCTTTTGAATTACGATTATTGAATAAATAACTCTACGTTATAATCTATAGAATATATAATATGGCATAAAATTGACCTTGTTATAGCTATTATTCGACTCTGCGGTAAACGCAAACGTATTTTTAGTTTTAGGAACAATAACAATGACAAATTTCAGGCCATGGTAGGGATAATGTATGTTATATAAATTACAAACTCAAATAGACGCGTTATAAACAACAACGACGCGATGATAAATAACTTCATAATATGTGACCTGAATTTTAAATTATACAGACGATTGAATAATAGCTCATTCACACAAAAAACGTAGCCTAACCGTAGTAATTACTTTTTATCTTACCTATACACATAAAGGTCCTTAAATTTCAAACAAGAGCCTCTGAAATGAGACACAATAATTGTGTAGCAAGGAAAACGGCCGAATGATTACGAGTAAACTTTTTAGACAAAACCAAGCGATAATTTCAAACATATAACCTTAACAAAGATGTTTTTTCATTTATTAAAATTTAAACGTTTCTATCAAATTTTTATTTTATGACGATTTTAAATATATCTTTTACAAAATAATTTTGGTGCGATCAGTAAACAATAGTATGTATCAATACCGTAAAATACGTTAAAAACAAGTTACAAAGAATTTTTTCTTTTCATATTGGATTCTCATTGTTTTTACAATAATTATTGTACTGAAAAATTGAATTTTTATTTTAATGATAAAAATACGAATTTAAACAACCTTTGCACCATTGTATGGGAATATTATAATTCACTCTCCTACCTTGTTTTTATCAGATAAATCAACACCTGTACAAACAATAAACGACAAAAAATGTTTTCTATATTGTCATCTATATGTATATCTAATACGTATATTAATTACGTATGTAAAATAATTAAAAATTATAATCCACAGACGTCCCAAACGATTATACGAGTGTTGCAAGTGAATACGGACACCAAAGGCGGACAAACTTGTTTTATGCTAAATTAGCAATATTCTAACGATATTTGACAACAGTTCAAGGGAATACTGCTGTTGTTTTTACTCTTTAGAAGGCTCTTCTGGGTTTATTATTCGAACTTCAAACGATATTAATAACATTATAATTGTCTTGATTATAATATCTTCAATTCGAACGTTTTAGTAGAATGAAATAAACACACACTTAACATATGTTATTCAATACCATTATACCAATAAACCATATATTTTTAAGTGAAATTCATTGGTTACAATCTAATTTGAAAAATAAAATTTTCAAAATCGAACTCTGAATACTACCACTATACTACGTATTATATTACATCGAGTAATTAAAAAAAAAAACCAAATGATTATAAAATAATGGATAAATGTGCACACATAATATGCATAAAACATAACATATTTCTGTGAATAACAGAATTACAGTTTGCGTAGACATTTTAACCAACGAATTTTCTATTAATACACATTACTGCCGACATTAGTGGCTCTAAGCTGAAATACTAGAGGTTAAGCCAAGATAATCGGCAGCCGATTTGAATGAAATCCATCGGATATGTAAAGAAAAAAAAACGCAGGTGTCCACGAGTCAATATTGACGAAATCCGATATATCGCTAAAAAAAAAATAATGAAAATACCGACATCCGATATTAATTGACACCGATCGTATGGCATGCAAAAACACAATTTTTTTTTTTAATACATAAACACACTGATAATCAGAAATTGCATAAATAGTCGAGTCAAATAATTTTAGATAAGTTCACATACAATATATATGTATACAATTTTAATAGCTTATTATTTAAATTCAATGATAAGTCAACTGTTTTTGCTGTCTTTCTCAACATCGAAGTACAAACATAATCAGAATAATCAGAACGGTATGTAGAATTGGTAATATTCAATTCGAATTGGAGATTGCATAACTTAATGTTTTTAGTTGTACATACTAATTATGAATTAATTTCTTCAAGAACATAAGGTTGAATATTGATTATTTTTTTTTTTTTTTAAGAATTTTAAGGATAAAGTCCAGTATCTAGTTTGTAGATATCATCAACGTCTACAAGGGCCTACAAGGCTACAGAAATATTCGATATTATGTCTTATTATGTGTTATTATTATTAAAGACTGGATCAAATTTAAGACATTACAAAAAATACCTTATTACAAGAAATCACATTATATTCTACCTCCGAACATCACGCAAATAAACTATAATAACAATAACATTGATTACCATAGGCTTGATTTGTTTAACTGTTATGAATAAACAGATATTTTACCAGATTAATGTTTATAATAAAAATAAAAAAAACACAACATAAAGGGTTCACAATTTAAAACTTTATGTTAAACCTGTTTGTAGTAATTATTTATGCGACAACTTGTATTTCATAAAGATATAATAGTATTATTGTAAATAATATGGTAGGAATTATTCGCGATACGTATGTGATTTTGGTTCAAATAATATACTGCACAAGTAACATAATAAAATATGTAGATACATTTGCATGAAAAAAATAAAAATTCAAACGCTCCCCTTGGGATATGCACAATGTTATATAAACCCTTTTTAGAGGTCAAACGGAACTTCAAATTGCGAGCAACAAATTACAATAAAACGAATAAAAGAAAAAAACATTAATACTAACATTGATTATAGATTATTATTATATTCCTTCTATACGTTCGACGGAAATACGATTTCATAGAAATCGATTAAAACGTTATACGTAAATTATTTTTTCGTAAACGTGCTACTTATTCTCCCGAGACAATATTATCGGCAACTAGACCCACACATACCTCAACGATATAGACAATAATAATTTACAATCATGTGAACAATGGTTTGGGTGTTGAGTATTCTAATAATATAACATTGACATAATTGAAATTTAGAATTTTATCGAGTACAAAAGCTTATAGAATATGTTTGCTTAAAAATATAAGATAACCCGTCGCGGCCAGTACCGATAACAACGCGTTATAAAAAGAGTTAGAGTGCGTGATAAAAATTACCTTGTCCGTAGCGCATTCGATACCACGACGATTAAAAACGATTCGCGGTCTTACCGTGGTTTTTAATATCCGATGAAAATAGAAACAGAAAATTGAAATCCGAACGATCGAAAATCCGAATGCAGTATATTCGTGCGCACGCGTGAACTGGAATACACGAAGAAACCACGGATTAAATCTGCGGCGACACGGTGGTGATGATGATTTTTTTTTTCCATCCTCCGTTCTCACAACCGAGCAGCGTCCTTTTTTATTGTGATACGCGTGCGCGCCCCCGCAGCAACCGATTGTTATCGGATACGGATGTGCGCGTATCGCGCAGTGCATCGAGTGAGAGGAAATAGGGGGGGGGAGGAGACGTGCCCGGTTTTGGAGGATTCGCGTATTACCCGTCGAATAGTGGCGACCGGATATGATCCGGACACGCCGACGACCCCCACGCGAACACTTATATCGAGAGGGGGCGCGGTAAATTTCGTAATGCGCACGGCGGCGGGCGACGACGACGAATACCGTTACCGGGTGGTCGTCGCCGTGGTACGAACCGTGTATACGCGCGACCGCGGTATATATCTACCATGCGCGTGCCTCTCGACGGTTGTGATGTAATGTTACTCTGTTACTACGATGTACGTCCAACATAGAGTCACCAGCCAAGGTCCAATAACGTAATGGATTCCTACACGCACGTGTATCACCTTTGTGTTGTTTTACGACCGGCAAACCCAATGGACCAACACGGCGGCGTTTGTTGGCGATGAGGTTCACAACTCCCCTCGGGGCCGTTCCCGTCAACGTTTTCACGTCGAAATGTTATCATTGTAAATCATCTTTTGTGGACCTATGCAACGGCAAGAGGTCGAACCGAACGTTATTGTTTACGCCACGTACGTATTTTCCGGCTGAATTTTTATTTTTATTTCTTGTGGCAACCTGCGCCGTCGGCGATGTTCGTGAAAACCTCAGTCGTTTCGTACACGACACTAACGCGATTTTATTTACGGTTAAATGTTCTTCGCCTGTATACTCCTAACGATCGAAGTCAACGGAAATTATTATTAATTGCGCTCGCGAATAGTAAGTAACACTGTCGAGTTTTCATAATCGGCGATACGTATGCAATGCGTGCCAATGTAGTGTACAGATCGATATATCGTACGTAATATGCCGTCGAGGCGGCGTACGACGTTCACGATTAGATACACGCCATTCTCAAGAGAGCGGCGGGTTTGTATATTTTAACTTTGTGCACAATATTCTCGGTTGTACGGCCAATGTTGTCGCTGATGACATTGCATAATTCGTCTACGAGTTATCGTTTAAAAATCGATCGGACTAACTATCCAGGATGGTGAACGTTGTGCGTAAGTGCGTTTAATGTGTATTGTAAAATACACTTTATAACTATTAAAAACTGGTAACGAGCACAGGCGTTTTTTCTACGGGTACCGTAAGAACGTAGGACGACGACGATTTATAAAAACGGTTGCGCGTGGCTTACGGAATTAAATTTATATTAGACGCAGTTGAATCAAATTTAATCTTACGACTTAACGTTTGGACAAAACTTGAAAATTTATTGTACCGACAAATAAAAAAAGTATTTTTCTCTGGACCAGTAGACTAATGAAAGCTAAACTGGGTCTCCCCCTGTATAAAGTATGCGCACAAAATGTTGTTATTACGTGATTAAAATTTAATCAAATCTTAACAATAATTAAAAACACTTAAGAAAACAAAACTCTAATAATACACCGAGCAGAAATTGTATACTAACTGCATTAATCTAACGAATAATTAAAACATTGGCAGTTCGATCCAAGGTATACTATTACATTATAACAATTAAAAAAAACAAAATAACAGAAAAGTGACACGACAGCTGTGATTATGAAAACGGGTAGGGGAAATTAATCGATGGCATTTTTTCTCCGTATAACTGATAACGGGAGACCGGAATTCCTACTCCACAGTCGTAAAGATAACAATCAATTAGATCATTATTTTACGTCATAAACACCGAATGACCGAATAGTCGTTTTACTACCGAGTAGATACTTCAGTTTGATGAGCCTATTGATTTCTATTCAAAAGTCACCGTGGTAACCACATGCCGAATAGAAGTAACTAACGCTCTAAGGAAGTAATTTAATAAAATGTTGTTTTTCAAAATGTCATTGTCTCGTTTTTATGTTTGTGTCACGGCAGTTAAATTTCACCAATGAACAACAACAACAACAACCGCCGCCACCTTCGACAACATTATTTGCTGCAACCGCGAACCGGGCCAAGGTCTCTATCACCGAAACGGCGGCGGTCAATCACAATTCACGAGAAAACCGCTTTCACTTAATAAAAATTTAAACCACATGAAAATCAAACGAGTAAACGCGCGCGCGCAAAGGTGGCACGACGATATCGCATCGAGTAGAGGAATCGTTGTTGTACACAGGATCCAGCGGCATATATAGGAGAGGGGGCTAGATCCGGGCCCATAATGAAATTTCAGATTCAATTAAAACGTTTTATGCATATTGTTTTATAAGTATACTTTATTACATAACCATCAACCATGGCCCGTACCTACGCTGTTTATTATGAGGTATGAGATTTTACTTGACTAGCTGTGACGGATACTGAATGCCCGATAGTGTTTTTCAACACTAGGTCGACTTGAAACCTTTTCGAGTAATCAACAAGGAAACGTTTAATTGTCTTGCGTTTACGACAATTCATCGAAACGTTTCATTGAATCTCGAACTATTAAGGAAATAGTAAATATTTTTATTAAAAATAATAAAAAAATAAATTTTACATAATATTCAAATTATGAAACAGTTTCCATATGCATTTCTCAAAAAGTTTTGGGTCTACTCAGTGTTGAAAAATTCTTAAATCATTTAATATTGTGATAATAAATATGTATTTAAAAGGTTAACTTTCACAACCTCTATGTTATTTATGTTATAATTAAAACCATCTGGCCCATAGATAATTTTATTTGTAGCTATGCTGATGGGAAATTGGTCCATAGTGAACGTTTTTCCTGTGTGCACTACTGATATTGGTAGACGAAAACAATTTCCTTAAAAACGATACACTTATAATTGTTTCGACGACGATCACGTAATTTCACGTGAATTTTTTTTTTTTTCATTCCCCTTCGCTTCAAAACGCAAAGAAGGTAGAGCGCGACTGCGGTAGTGACGGCGGCATACAAACGTTCGTTCACGCAACATTGATAATATGATATATGAATATATTATGTTTACATGTCCGGGCCGATTACACAACCTATCGTAGTCGGTCGGACGGCATTTTCAAATGTTTCACAACAACAAAAACATTTTACGAAATAGTTTGATTTAACACATGGTATACACATAAAAAATATAATAGTATGCGTTAGTGCGAAGTTACTACGAAAATAATAATTATTATTCATATTACATTACGTTTCCCTTGGTCCGTATGCGATTTTCATGCGATGACAACGGATAGTACCGTTGATTGTTATTGTATAATTCCAACGGTCGCCACACACGCAGACGGTCTGCGACACGGGAATTGTGACGCGCGCGCGCGCGCAAACGACTAGCACAATTTTTGTGCAGTGCGAACGGTCGCGTCGTTTGATAGATAATTTATCGAAACGAAATGTGACGTCAACGGGTAGCACGGGAAACCCAGTGCGCGCGCATGGTGGACACTGTACACGATCGTACGACAATCCGATCGACGTGTCTTGTCCGTCTCGCGAACAAATGTGTAATATATCGAATTTCCTAACCAATAATAGCAATATAACACGACGTGTACGACACGGCGACGACGACGATGATAACTGGTATAACAAATCGCGTTCGAACGAACAGCGGCCGGCGGGGCGAGACGGGGTAGGAGAGATACGAAGTTGCACAACAAACTGTACACGCGCGTACCACGTCGATTATCGTTCGTCTTATTCGCACACGCGAAAATTGCTCGCTCGGTTTTTTTTTTTTTTTTCCCCCTCGCCTTTGTTATAAACGAGATAAATGTGTCCGTTTATTGATTGTTCACTTTTTATTATTCGATTCAACATATTAAAACAAAAATAATAATAATTTTAAAATGAAACTTTTTACTCCACTATATATTATTATTCGGTCGTTTTCATCATTCCCATCCCTCTTCCCTGTCCCTCTCTGCCCATCATGTGTGTAATATAAAATATTTCCGGTGTGCGGCACACTTACCTGGTATAAAGTATCGGCATTGTTTCAGATTTATCAATAGTTTTACACTCGAAACAACTTTTAGTTTCAAACATTTTCTCGCTCATTCTACACAACAATTTTCAGATTATTTTCGTTCACTTCGCGTTATTTTCTCTCTTTCTCTCTACATCAGAATAAATGTTTTAACGGCAAAGTCTCGTACGCTGCTTGGTTGATTTTTTTCTTTCTTTTCTCTATTCAACGATGTCGAATATTAAGAAATCGAATAATAACCCACAATCAAAAATTGAAGATTCAATTTAAATAACTGATTTAAGTTAATACGTATAGAGCAGTTTCCCGAGACATAACGAATTCAAAGTAAGTTAAATACCCCATTTTTACATTTAGCTTAGTACATAATACGTAAATTAAAGTGAGATGCGATATAAGACTGGCTCGGAATTCAGAAATAAAAGAATATTATATATTTTAATCATAATACCCCCACTGTGAGAAGATTTTGTTATTTATCGGACTTTAGACTAGAAATAATCAGAGTTTGTAAGATAAATGATAAAAACTGCAAATGAAATTAGAATTCCATCAGTCAAGTAGATAATAAGTGCATAATAACGAGTAGAATATAAACTATATATGTATCTAAAAAGAACAAACAATATATCAATTATTAAACATAAATTGATAAATGTTCGAGTTCATCGTTTAAATGTTTTAATTCAACCAATCGATTGATTAGACATGGTACTTCTCACTTAACCTCAATAAATACATTAAAAAAAAAAAAAGGTAAAACTGATGATAATTTTTAATTACGCTATTACCTATCGGTGACATATTTAAATATGTTAAGTGTATCCTATAATACGTTTTTACTATGCTAACCACCGTACTAATTACTAAGTTGTAAACGAGTTCATTATTTATACCGAAATACCCGTCGGAGATTCATTTTACGCACCTTAACGTCTAACTGGGTCAACTACAATACATATAATCCTATTCGGTAACAAATTAATTGCATACTCGAAATGTACTATGGTCAATTCATAATTAAAATTTTACCCATTGAATTTTTATTTATAAATTTTAAATACCTAACAATGAGAATTACATTTTGGAACCTAATTGAATTTAAATTTAATTATGAAAACGTTACGAGATAAAAATTATATCATCGTATAAAATACATTTATTAAGAATAGTTTTATTATTAAAATATAGAATTGACACCATACTTAAAATAACCAAAAGCAATTTATTTGACTATAATGAACAATTAAATCGACTAAATTTATAATATAGGTAATTATAACTCACATTATCAAAAATAATTTATCATAGTTAGTAAATTAACGTTTTTATCTTATTTATTGTATAAATTAAACCAAACAAACCTAAAAACGAATTAAAATGAGAATTATATAACACTATTATCTATTAAATTAGATGAAACAATATTTTGAGACCTTATAAATGTTATTGCAGTCGAGAATATAAATATTTTCTATTTTAATAACGTAATTATTATTTAAAAGCATAATTATTTTCAAGTGGATAATGTATTTTGCATAACATAGAAATTAAACTGAAGAATGACTTTTTGCCACAAAAAAAAAAAAAAAAAATAACTGAACAAATTATATAAAACTAACCGAGATATGATACATAATACTTGAATAATCTTCATTAGTAATTATTCAATAAATTCATATTATAAGTACAAATCGAGTATATCTAAGTGTTTATTCGTCAAATGATGACGATCAAAAGTTAATATTAAGATTTAAAATACCACACAAGAGCATATAATACTTATATCGTATAAAACATTACACTGTACTAACTGTACATGACGATAAATGTACACAATGAATGCCAAATTAATAAGCCAGTTTACGTTGTAAAGTGGAAAATATAAAACGTAATAAAGCGAACCGTACTGATGCCATGAAAGTTCAACGAAAACGCTTCCACTCTCCTCTGGGTGATATTATAGGTATTATATCATGTTACACAACTGCATTCGATGTGTTCCTACTTCCCGTGAACAAGATAAAATCACAGTCCGGTACGAAACCAAACACTACCAAACAGTGCACCAGCTCGGTAACCAAACCTTTTTTTTTCTCGAATATATGTGTAATTAATTCGACTGAGATAAGAGATTAATTAAAACAGAATTAACTCGACACCGACCCGGAGCAGTAAGCCAGTTGATACAGGGAATTAGACACACAATTAGTGAGCACGATACATTAAGTCAGTGCGTGTGTGTGGGGGGGGAGGTAAACGTACGGTTTTGTTTTTTTTTTTTTTGATTAAATTAAAAATCCCGGAGTTATCGAGGTACGGGGAAAACGGGAACAAATCAAATAACAAATAATACCGAAATAATAACGGTTTTTTAATGTTGTCACAGACACGATGTGCGTACTACAGTTACGCTAATTCCATCACCGCGTACGGTACACGGTTGGCAGTTACCTGGGTGGGTTGGCCGGCGGTTGAAAGTGTGCGGACGACGACGACCCGCTGCTCGTCGACGACCTGGCCATGGCGTGCGAAGTGACGGTCGGCTTTTTGAACGATCCGACGGCGGGTGGCGCCGCACCACCGCCGCCGCCGGACGCGGGCGATACGGACCTCCTGGACGACTGTTGTTGGCCGACCACGGCGGCGGCGGCCACGTTGGCGTGATGGTGCGACTTGGCGGCCGCGGCCGCGGCGCCGGACGGGTACGACGACGAGTGATGGTGCATCATGCCGGCGGCGGCGGCAGCGGGTAGCGTCGACGACGAAGACGACGGCGGGGGCGGCGGAGCGGGACTCTGCGGCATGCCGGTAATGCCGCAGCTGAACACCATGTCCAAGTACGGTTTGGCGTCGTCGAACGAACCCAATTGACTCTGGATCAGCTGGCTCTGCTCGTCGTCCTGTTCGTCGTCCACCTGGAACACGCGGTAACGTTAAAAAAAATTAGACCGTGGTAGGAGGTACGGGTACGGCGCGCGCGC
The DNA here is from genome assembly GCF_003268045.1 of Sipha flava. Lineage (NCBI taxonomy): Eukaryota > Metazoa > Arthropoda > Insecta > Hemiptera > Aphididae > Sipha > Sipha flava. The sequence goes on from NW_020272762.1 coordinate 234,534, forward strand.
GTGAACGAGAGAGGTCGTTCTGAGCAGCAGCGTTGCACATGGGTACATACCGGGCGGTGCCGTTCACCCTCCCCCTCCCACCAACATCGCCACCACTACTACATTTTGCCGTACGTATTACTAGAGGGAACGCGACAATCATTTCTTTTTTTTTTCCACTCTCTTCTGCCTTATTACTCTCCCCCGTACATCGTGCGCATGCATAACAACTCGTTATGTATATATATATATATATATATATATTATTGTATTGTTGTACGAACGAGTAGAACGACCACTTTATACATCGTATACGGAAAGATTACGTTCGCTCTTCACCGGACTACATAACTGTGCGAATTAAACATGTGTATCATTTAATAACATTGTGACTTATAACAATCGACGATTTGTGAACGATTAGGGGAGGGGAAGTTGAAAACAGTTCTACGGGATAAAAACACGTTCAAAAATATTATTAATAAACAACGCCGATAACTTCAAAGGCAACGTTTCAATGAAGCAGTGTGGATAAAACATGCTTACGATATTTTCGTAAATCAAAAACATGAATTTTTACGACAGCAAAACTAATAATAGAAATCTCCAAGCACCTATTAAAATATTGGGTAATATTCAGCTTAATACGGCGATTATAGATAATTGTTTTCGTCACCGACGATGAAAACTGAAACCCGAGAGTTGAACGAAAAATCATTGTTTTTGATCAATTTCATAAATAAATTTTAAAATATCGTGGTAATGGATTTTGAAAGCACCGGATGATAAATGAATATTTATATTCTAAAAATAACTTCACATTAATAATGTAAACGTTATATATCGAGAATTATTACATAATAGTAAATTTGATTGAACTAATATAATTAATGTTATTTATTTAATCACAAATAAATCTTATACTATGTACACGTGAAAACGTACGTTTCGTCGTTTTTAAGTAAAATGTATTATTTATACGAAATATAACACAGACTGGGTATTATATAAACAAAAACTGCACTTGAAGTTTAATTTAACCGTATTACCAGTATTATTGATTTAAAACAATTGAGACCTCTAACTACAAAACAACCAATATAGCATAAATGCTTGTGCCTCATGTGGTACCAAGTTAATTACCTCGTTAATTGCCATATTTAAAGTGAAACGGAACGTTTCGTTGGAACTGTTATTACAATACTTGGAAATTCTAAGTTATTTAGTTACTTATAGTAAGTATAACAAAAGTAAAAACATTTGTGTGAAATTTCAATACAAAACAATTAGTTCAAATCATTATGATTTCACGACATAAAATCCCACCAGCCAAAATGTAAATCGACTGATACGTAGGTACGTATATTCATATCCAAATATAGAGAACATTTATTTAAATACCTATTTAAGAGATAAAATTGCACTCAATAATTTATTATTAAGAATATAAATAAAAGTAAAATGTATTTAATAATCCATTTACATTGACTAATTAAATTTTGTTCAGTACTAAAAATAGAAATAAAAAATAAAAATAAAAATAGATGAATGTCGTTAACTTAATAAAAAATAATAATTATAGCATTCTCGTCATTCTACACCAAACAGCTTTCACAAATTCTAAATTTAATCATTACTAATACTATCACTTTAATTTTTTAAGTGACTAATCGAATATTTTAAAAATTTAAATTTTATTATAGAAAAAGTGTTTTTGGCACAGGGTAAATTAATCAGAATCATCACAAAATGTAAGGGAGTCCATAAATAAAATAATAATGGATTACATAGAAACAGTATTAATGGAAAATTCCAGTTAATGTGACCGTAAAAACATATCTACTAATAAATTATAGATAATTCAATACTTTTCTCAAAATAATCTTAACAATATTTTTTATGTAGGTATGACGTTTTGTAAAAAGTATTTAAGCAGAAAAACAAAGTAACTATTATTTTTTCAACCCATAATTAATATATATTATTTAATTTAAATGTAAATGTATGCTTTTTAAAAATTACATAAAATGTAAAAGGTCAAACCATTCCACGTATTCCATTTAAATAAAGTGAAATTACATTAAAAATGTCGAAAATATAGTTAAAATATCTGATATGTACATTCTAACCCCAATGGTTTCTCCTAACGTAATACAAAAACAAATTTTTCATGACATTTACATACATTATTACTTTTAAAAATTTTAAATTGCACACTTTTTTTATGATTTAATTCAATAATACGGTTATAATTGTGTAAATACTATAATATAATAAATAAGAATAAATCGTTCACCTATACTGAATTTTTGACAAACATTTAGAGTTAGTAATAAATATATAATTTGCAAACAATTTTCAACACAATATAAAACCACGAAATGGCAAAAACTGAATAAGTAACCGACGGTTTTTAATTTTTAATTAATGCATTGGTGTCATTATAAAAACAAACATTTTCATTTTATACACACCATGTAAACGCAATGCACATAATATAATGACACAACGGTATATCATGGTAAAAAAACATAATATAGCTGAAATCTCATTGCGTGCAATTTTCTTTTAATACTTGTACCGCATAATCATTAAGTATTAATAATTACATTTATAAACAAAAATGTTAAAATAATTGTTAACGTTTAACCATGATAAACAAACGTTTAGACGGAACAGATTATGAAAGTTTTGACGATTACAACAGAAATATGAATATAAATATAAAATATGAAAAATAATGAAAGTTCACACAGAAAATAACAATGCTCAAAGAAAAGAATCTACTACGCAAAATTATATAAAAAAAATTAATTCCTTCTAATGAAACTGCGCGTCGTATATATTATTCCTTGTAACTATATATATATATTACAGTGCAGTACTAATGCCATAAATTGTGATACTTTTTCAACTGTATAGAAAAAAATATATAGATGTATAGTAACACGCACAGGTATATATATATATAAAACTTGGATTATATTACCGAGTAGCTGTTGAAATAATTGCAATATAATATACATTTATAATATTGTGTTAATTTATAACTCCATTATTCATACTATTTTTTTCCAAACTAAGTAAAAACAATTTCGTTCAACACAGCCCACTAAACATTAAGTTTATGTATTTTAATAACAATTACAATATTAATATTAATTATATGCTAACAATAGTAACAAATTAAGAATGTTCGTATTAATATTTAATTTGAAAAAAATATATAAATATATAATGCTATATTCTTTAGATGAATAATATTTTTGTTTCAATATTTAAAAATATAACATAATTCGTATTTATTTTAATTTTTTACTGAAAAAATGATTTACAGACTGTGCAAAAATATGACAACAAGTAAATATGCTGAATAAACGTATAAAAATGATCATGAATAACACTATTGAGAGAAGACTCATTAATAGCAACATCCTTGCATGAATGGAATTATATTTTTTTTTTCGCATCAAAATACGATAAAAATATAAAAATTGTTTTAAATATAAAACATAAAACCACATAGACTATGTTTATTAAAACTATAGAGTTGCGTGACTTCCAAATACACCGAATAATGATTGATTGTTATTCCAAAGGTTCTAAATCGGAAAAATGACAGCAAGTTTTTTCATTACTTCTGACATATATTGAATAAATAAATAGATAATTTCTGCTTCCCTGAAAACACAATAAAAATACTTCAATAGGCATCGAAGACTCAACTGTTTGCTTATAATAACTATATACTTACTTTTACAATATGCGTGAAGGACATATTTATACACATGTGTGTGTTTGTCTATAATTAACTTGATAAGCAATAATATAATTAAAACTACACCAAAGAAATTGATTTTCTGAATAGAGATATTACAGTAAACTCAAAAAAGCATAAAAATCGGAAACGAATAGTGTATTTGAAATAATACGATTTAAAGGTAAGAAGGAAAACGATTTTCCTTTCGTTAAATTATACAGGAGTCGACGCAAAAATAAAATATTTATAACGTGATATTTGCTCGACAGCGGATCTATACCATTATTGCCGCTGGTTGGTCAACGGTGGCGGTAGCGGCTAAGTCAAATACTGTTGTACAAATTTGTATAATTTATATTAATAAATATAGTTTTAATAAAAAAATCGATTACATATTAAATGCGACGGACGACAAGTTTCCGGAGCGATGAATGACGAAATCGTTATGTATACGACGACGAGGATACATATAATATATATAAATATGGATCACGCAAATTCAATAGCTCTGTAATATACAAAGTGAAGAAAAAAGAAGAGGGACCATTAGGGTAATGACGATAAGCCCGTTTCGTATCCAATGGTCGGCGGACGGGTAGGTGGCGGCGTTCTTATGTTCAGTTTTTATACGCGAATTGACCGCATTGCATCGTTTTGAAATCAAACGCTCCACGTCACTGAATGTATACTTTAATATTACACATAACCAAACATGGATTTCGTATCGGAAAATAAAATATTTCAGGAAAATCACATGGACGACGACTATAACGTGATTAACGGTCACGCGAGTTAGACAATAAAGTGTGCTAATGGCAAGAAATTAAATAACACACAATTATATACATTTTGCAAAGTCAAAGCGAATTACAGATACGAAACGAAATAATTAGTGTTCCAAGGCGACGAATTACACACATATACACATACACACAGACACAACACAAGCTTGTGTGAATAATAATATACTAAATTATTATTATACTAAATGTAACTAATATAACGTCACCCCGTACGTTTTGTACCGTATTTTTATTTTTATTTATTTTAATTATTTGAGTCAAGCCACGCACTGTAAAAAAAGTAAAATATATATAATGAAACGTTCAAAACCACACACAATAATATCCAAACGGTTGGAAGTGTAAGTTAATAAATATTTTTCCCGTTTATTAAATTTGTTGATTAATATTTAAATAAAAAAAATAATAAAAATATTTCCCGATTTACTTTATTGCCGTCGAACATCATCGTTTATCAGCAACAGTCCACAAATAATACGCACACGATTTATACCATAGATTCAGTACATAAAAACCGTTAAATCAGCGAATAAGATTACAATTAACAAATTCGTGTAGACCATGGATGAAATAAACAGCAGTTCGGGTCTTCATTATCTATGTGTGTAATAAGTCAAATCCAACACCGTCGAAATATCCAACGATAACCATAGATTTAAATTTGATAACCCGAGTACTTTGGGGTGGGTGGTATGCGTCAACATATTTGATGGTTATTTTCATACACAGGCCTATTAGTATCTCAGATGATAATAATAATATATTACAATGAATATCGACCAAAGCGTTGCTAGCGTATTATAATAATATTGTTTAGATTAAGATAATATCTTATACATATTATGTATTATATTTCCATGATTTAATTAATAACGCACTGAAGTGTATGTGTGTGTGTGTTAAATTATCAAATAATAAAAAAATTATTAACGCTGCATTTTTGCTCGCATTGAAATATATCGCGGTAAACATTTTACCCCCTCTCCCGTTTTTGTTATTTTATTGTTTTACAATAAAATTGTATACACGTGAATATTGATTATTTTTATTATCCAATGAATGTTCACAGAACTATGAGTAATCGACAATAATAATTATAAACAAAATTCCCTACATTAGAACGCAATACACGTCATGTTTTTAATTTTAAAAATAAATTCCGTTTTTTTCGTTTTTTCAGTTGATGCATAACCGGCTAACGGCCGAAGCACTAACACTTATCTTACATTTTTCTCCAAATAAATAACTAATAGCTTCCGATTCAATATCATGCCTACAATCTTTCAATTCCAATCCTTTTTACTCCCACGTATCTTCTCTAGTACTTCAAATCAAACAAATCACCCTCAAACTTTCACCAATCAGACTACATCATACAATTTCTTTGGGCTCTCGATTACATTGGAATTCACGCAATAATGTTGCCGATAACTTAGCCATATTCACATCCAACTCAATCTTTCCGGATATTACGCAACTCCCTAGTATGGATTTTACTCCACTTATACGTCTCCACATTCTTCTAGACTTCTCAATGGGCGAATCTCCCAGTGGAATTCGCCACTAGATATAAAAACTTTGTTAAGGGCTTAATTCATTCAACTTGGTTCAACAACTTAATTCTACCCAGATTTAAATCCAGTGTAATTCAATCGATTACGCATAGGACACACATTTTTATCTTATCACTCCTGCGAACTGGACTTAAACAAATCTTCACTATGCACCTTACATCTCACATAAAACCCGTGTAACCTCACCTACATTATTTTTTAATATCTTACCTTGCACACCGAACGAGTAACTTTGTTAAACTCATAAAAATCCCTGAACATCACTCTTAATATCTTATCCGTTCTTAATTCCCAATCGGAACATGTTATCAATCAACTAATTTCCTTTGCATTGGAGGCTGGTTTCTTCACTTGATTTTATAGAAATGATTGTGAATAATTTATTTTTAAATTGTACATAACTGTATAACTGTAATAACTATAATGATGGTTGGGCTATCAGTATATTAAAAAAGGTTAATAAAAAAAAAAAAAAAAAAAAACGGTGGGCGACAAATGCTACAAATACATTTCCAACATATCAGCATTAAATATGATATATACCTTATAAATAAAACCATAAAAACCGCGTGTAACGATATCCAACGTGTGTTTATCACCGGTGTATAGGAGACAACTGTGCATACATGTACTAGTAGAATTTCGTGCACTGTTGTTAATACACGGTTTTTTGGCAAGCGTGGAGCTTCGATGGTATTACATTAATATAATATTTGGAGTAACAATGCAAGTGATCGACACAAAAACCAACCGCTAAATTAATAATAAATTGAAACGTGTATCGTTGTGATCATCGTTTTCTCCCGTTGGAAACGATTGGTGTTATTAAAATTGCATTCGATAAGAACAAACTGACGATGACATACAATGGTAATTAGATTGTTGTATTATGTAACCGTTGTATCGGCGTAATTAAGTGCTAAAATAAAATTCAATTTATCGCACGAGTTTATAAATAAGTTTATCGTCTCAATCAAAATAACGATTGGTGGTGATCATTCTGTCGAATAACGATGCAACATTGTTAATATTGTGACGCGTTAATTATCATTTGTGGAGCTCCGACAACGGTAGGTGTAAGAAATTTGCGAAAATATACGTTATTGTTGTTGTTTATCAAAATGCTATTTAGGTAATGTCACGGCTATTGATATATCCACAACGTGCAGTACCCTCGTTTGCAAATGGTAATTACATCAATCTGATAGCGTGAAGCTTTCTTGGAGGTATTCCACCACGTCGTATCGATTTTAAGGAATTCTGTATAGGCAATGTACACGAACACAGTTGAAGAAAATAAAAAAAAAACTAAAGATTCGGAAAACGACGTGACGTTTCAAAAGAATTTAAAAGAATGATTTCATCAGTGGTTCATAAGTATATATTTTTGTCAGTGGTAATAGTCAACACGAAAATCATTAAAAAATACTTTATTACTTCTGATTGTGTGCACACTAGTTGTGTTCATCGTAATGGTCATAGAAATGTTTTATAACCTTGAGAAAAGTTATATTAGATGGATTTTATTTAAAAATCTGTATTTGAAGAGTAATGTGTAATTCTGTATGTATTTTACTGATGCGATTTCAAAACCTAGCAAACGTAATAAATGTAAAGCATACAGAAATACTTAAGTATAAATAAAGATTGTCAATTAGTATAGAATTTCAAAAATTAAAAAAAAAAAACCTAGTCGAATAAATTGTAAAGTTTCAATTATATACTTACTTCTTTATAATTGAGAACACCTTACATAATATTATGTATATTATATAATACTGTACATATAAATATAAAAAATTTGAACGTATCCGTACGAAACCATCGGCAAAAAAAAAAGAGAATATTGATAAATTACAACAAAATACCCAATCAAATTTCTTTACAAGGATAGATTGGATATTAAACTTGAAGTGCTTTATTACAATTGTTATACTTTTAGTAAGAACGGAACACACACATAGTGAAACGTTACACTAATAGTAAATAAACGTTACTAACCAAAAAGTTGATAAAATATATTTTATCTATTGTTCTATTTTTCACGTTCGGGTTGAAAGACCTTTGATTTTATGCGCTTTGATGTGGCACGTTGCCGATCAGACTAAACAACAAGGTCGTTTATTTCTCGTTGAATTTTACGGGTGCAAACTAAGGAAATAACCACTAAAATAAAACCGATTTTACAACTAAACACAGTTAACAATATACTTGTTATTTAGAGGTCATCGTGGACTTATCTGTTAATTCGTTACGCTACACAGTCGAAGATGAATTTTATGACCAACGCGTTTCTATAGATGGACGATACAACAGCATTATTATTATTGCAAGTTATTTTAATACTGTAACAGTGGAATTATATAGAATAATAATGTTATGTGTACACGTTTAAGCGAAAATAGAATACAAAACAAGGGCAGTTTAAACGCTCGATCATTACAGTGAAAACAATCAATGATTTATTGGACGCGAGGGATGGAAAGGTAATTATGTCATTTTTACGACGAGCGTGAGCAATTTTATTATTCTCTATTTAATTACGTGTTTGACAACTTGTGATAGCTGATAAGAAAATTAACGTAATTGTTTTGTTATTCGTTGCGTCAGTGGAATCAATATATGCGCGAACAACACTATACGTGGTTATATTATCACACCGCTCCGCTACCGACCGTTGGTTATAGGTATATACGTATTCGACCAAAAACAATTTTTCATTGTTTCCTCATAGGCGCATGAGCATCACACACACACAAACACATAACGCAATAAGGAAACGATTTAAACGTTTTGACTTTGTATACAATATTATACTACTATATAACTACAACGATTTATCTATTGTTATAATAAATTAATTAATGTTCGTTTAACATTAAAGGCTGTATATTATGTTTACTCAACACACGTCTAATGTTTTTAGTTCCATCTACAAGCCACCGCATTACAACTTACTCATATGGACAATTGCCATTAATAGTTATTAATTATTGTTACATATTATAATAATAATAAATATAATTTCTACACACAAAAATAGGAATAATATTAATTGGCTTGCTTTCACTCCGACGTCAAAAATCTGAAAATGAACATTTCATAGAAACCCGGGACGAACAAAAGTCAGGAGGCCAACAATAAAAACAGTTTTCCAACAAAACTCCTAAGAAGTTTTTTTTTTAAACGAGACAAGGATTACGTACGGAATTCACGCTGTTCATTTCCTAGAAGTTCACGATTAATCATCGCGTACAAAACACTGTATTATTATATTATTCAATTCTCCGATAATCTTCTTCCGTTTGATTAAATTGAAACGGATTATTTAAAATTCGTAAAAGTATTAATGGGGCGCTGCACAGCTCTTCTCTCGCGTTACGAAGATTTTAAACTAAAACTAACGATTACAAGTTATACGCAAAAGTTTTTAGAACAGCGGGCGGGGTAGTAGTCACTAATTTGCATACGCACACACACACGCACACACACACACACACACATATATATACACAATCGCATGCTTATACGACGGAAAACGTATATAAGTTATTTAAAATTAGAAGCTCAGAACAACTTTAATTAAAACCTATGAACGCACGAGAAACGGCTAAACTGCAAGGAATTTAATACCTATAAATACGGATGTGCTCCACGTATATTGTTGTTTTATAAAGAGGTACAACAATGCGGTGTTTGATAGACGGCGAGTGGAACAGACTATGGATTTTTTACTAAGTATATGTACATACTTTATAATATAAAGTGTTATAATAATTATATGTATCACCGTCGTGGTTGGGCGATTATCCCACTTAATTTCAAAGCATATGGACCACCGCAGACGTCAAATACATGATAAACGACGAAGAAGTTCGGAAGACGAGACACGACGGATCGAAAAACAGAAATGACCTACAATTAAGTCTCTGTGACAATAATGATAAATTTGTTGTCGGTTAATCATATTATCGAATTTTTATGTTACATTGAAAAAAAATTACATATTATTAAACGCTCTGCAGGAGTTGTATGATAAAAAATTGTCCGTCCTCTTCTTATAATATATAAACGTATGCACGCACACACACACACTAGTAGCACAAGTAAACTAAGGAAGTTAGGGGTTCAAACCCTCCCATTGCTAAAATATCAGCTAGTAAATATATAGATAATAAAAATACTTATTAAGTACCTAAATATATCAAACCCATCCCCATAAATAATCTTTACCTATGCCTTTGATACACACACACACACACACACACACACACACACACACACATATATATATATATATATATATATATTAAGTATAAATAAATCAGAAACACGGTATAACAAAAAACTGAACTGTGTCAACAGTCGATTTCTCCTGTGCGCTAAGGACGCGGCAGTTCGACATAATCATTGTCGTCCCACACACAATGCTATCGACTTCCGCCGTCAGTGTAATACTATACATTATAAGTAACAGCAAACTGTGTACCGAGTAAGCGCACACATGCGTACTTTTGTGATAAAATCAGTCTGTTTAAGTTTTTAGGTATCTACATATTTGCAGGTACACAGAATACCCTCAACATATCCACCGTCTATACGGTGTGCCATAACATATATTATTACGGAAACAATTGTGGATTATTTTTTACTATTTAGATATTTAAATGTTTACACTACGAAAACATAAAGAAAATGGCCATCGTTTTCAACTATCATTACCATAGTTATCAAAAGAATTGTTGTAACGTAATCTTTGTACATAAACAATAATGTTTTATTTAGTAGATAAATCATTTTTCAGCATGATTCAGTATTATTTCACAATTAGCTGATATCAGGCGTATACACAAAGAGGGATAGGGGGTTCGATAATCAAAATTGACGAAAATTATCATATTTGGATAGCGTATAAGTTGTAAGTAAATTACATAAGTAGGAAAATGTACAATATAAACCCACACCCCAAAAAATATTATTTTGTGTACGCGCCTGGCTGATATGGTTTTAGTTTATTTTCATTAGATTACTCTCGATCAACATTATAATGTTTTCCTTCTTTTTAGAATAATAAGAAAACATGACCGTATAAGCGTACCCTAAGAAGCATAAGAAATAGGAATGTATTTTATACGTTAAAAATACGCTGGCAGTGAAGCAGCAGTTCCGTCTTAAAATAGAAATCTTTAAAATTGCCTCCATAGTTCGGAAACGGTTTCCGGTTTTAATAACATTAAGCCGCCGTTGTCTCCGTGACACATTTCTATTAACTTCGTTTCGTATAAATGAATTGGCATTAGACAAAGTCATTTATGTGCCGCGCCCTATCGCCGACGACAACGAAAACAGATAATTAGATAACAGCCTGCAAGGGAGAAAAAAATCTTACACAGAGTACAATAGTAGGTCAAGGGGAAAACTACGAATACCGCCGCCCGAGGAGAGTTTTATCGTTTTTCCTAGTTAGGAAATATTTTTGAAAGACAACTAAAAACTTTTACGTGACATGAAAATGCACATATTGTAAATAATTATATAAATACTAAAATATTAATACCAACAAGCTATTGACATAAATTTACATGAATTATTTGAAGACACTACACTGTGTCGATCATATTAATAATAATATAAAAATATATGGTACAAACTATTAGGGTCTATTAATGTTTTTAATGAACAGAATTCGGAGCAATATCTTAACAACAATGTGGTTTGTGTATAATAATCATTAATATTGCGTAATGTATTAAGGTAGATTGAACCACGGTTATACAAATAAATGCTACACTTTTCTGCGAGCGTAATTAAGTATGTTAAGTTGAAAACAGATTAAATCCATTATTGGAATTGTTCGCGCCCTACATCATTTTCGCGCCGAAATTGCAAACTGCCAGTGACCGCTTTGCGATTACACCGCGGTACTAGTTCAGCGAGCTTCGATACCCGCCGTCGCCGCCCGTTGCACAAAAAAAAACCGGAACGCGCCCCGCGTACCCCATTCGCCCTCTCCGCTTATCGCTTTTCACGCCGACCGTTACAGCCGCCGTGTACGAAACTTTTTTTCTTGCTCTTCGTCACCGTCTTTTCGTCAGCCATTGCAACGTGTGGTCGTCGCCATTTTTTCGCGTTCGCCTCGAACGCTACACAACCATACCGCGTGGTTAAAGGTTCGCGAATGCGTTATTCACGCGTTGTGTCATCGAGGGCGATTCGTGCTCCTCTCAACATTTTCTTTGTGCAATACTTTTGCCACCGCCGTCTTTCCGCGGAGCCGTCGTGCTCACGTGCCGATCCCGTGATCACCGATATCACCGCCGGTTTTTTTTTTTCGATTGGGGATTTCCAACATCGGTCACAATCATCGCTGTTGCGTCGTTCACTCTTCGAAGCAGTTTGGCGCGCATCTGCTGGCAGCACTGTGGCGTCCGGTGATATGATTATCAATTATTATTATATCATATTATTATTATTTTCACTTCTTATTATATTTGTGAGTATACTATTATTTACCCCCCTCTTATGGGCGCTCGTCCACATACACTTGTATTTTAATATTGTGTATTTTAATAGTACGCGGCGCTGTTGGCTTGCATGATAGTTTCAATACGTGTTCTTTTATTCTTTCGTGTACGTAAACATTATATACACGAAGGTCACCGTCATTCTTCCAAAAACTAGGCCGCGAGTCGGACTGGTCATCCGCCACCATTGTAGGGACTACTTCGGCGCAAACAATAATATTATCCAAACAAAAGCAATTAATTTAAAAGACCGATACGTGCGTATGACAAATTAAGTTAGATATGAAAATGGACAAATGGAATATAGAGCATTATACTTAACATATATTATAAAATTTACCTAAATAACTAGAATGCATAATATGGTATATAGTTGATATATTTATATACTACATTATACTCTTCATTTAAATTTGAAAATCATTATGAACACAATTTTTAAAAAAAAATATTCTTACAAATATATTATAATATAACGAAAAATATTACGAAGTACTTTTGATGTTTTTTTTTTTTTTAAAGACGTTATAGATACATGATGTATATTAGGTATTATATCGATTAAAATCATAAAACGCCGTGATTCAATAATACCAGAATAAAACAGATTGCATATATATGTTTACATATATATATATATATATATATATATATATATCAAAAGAAAAAAATCGTTCCCGTTTACCTTAAGTCCGGATTACTTTTTTTCCGCGTCTTTTTCGCGCAATATATTGACTTATAATTCTCGTTCAGAACGAACGTCTGATTTCGTATTACTATACGACTGCAAACATGCGGCATTGCAACAGTAGTAATGGCAGCGCAAGCTTGTACAGCAATACAGCAGTATTTTATCATAAATGTATATACATATATACGCGATGTACCAATGTGATTGGAGATCGACTTTACCGTCTTTGTAAACGAGTGGTACGTGTGCAGGATGACAAAATAACTTTACTGTGTCGTTGCAAAGGCAACAGAATCGGAACATTATTGCTGATAAAAACTAAAATAAAAATAGAAACAGGGAGACGGAAAAAAAAAACAAATAATTGTGTGCGTATTTAAATCGGAAAGATCACGAACTCCGGCGTGACACTGAATACGTTTATCTTCCACACGGTCCCTACGTGAGACTCTCGACACGGTCTGATGTTTTATTTTTTATATATATATTTATGTGTATAAATCTAGATGTTATGCATAAGTATAATGATAATGATAATAAAAATAATAATAAGAATAATAAAAATACGAACACAACTATGTGTCGTATGCGAGCTGGAAGTTAGGTAAGGTATATACATATGTTGGTAAACATCGGGTTATTCGAAGGGTATTTTCATTATAAAATCGCACAATCGCAGCGAGTCAGCTGTTTATATTGAATGCATTATATTATATAAAAATCGATTCGAGTAATGCACCGGTAGATAAAAATACTATTGTATAGTAAATATATATGAACAAGACGAAAGAGTGCAGTAATGTCCGAGCGTATTTTCATTTGAATTCATTGCAAGAACAAATATGTGCGAGATAAAGAACAATCATCAGGACCATAAGCCATCGCCCTTGATACATTATGTTACGGTAAATATAAAACACAATTCCTACAACATAGCCCTTTCTTCCCTTTCATCGTGCGTGGACCAGAAACCAGTTATGTGTGTGGCGACACAAATATTATTTCTTTTAACCCTTTCCTTTTATCGCACGTTGCCGTCTCTTTATATCACACGTGTAATCCTATACTTAGACCAACCATCAAAACGCATTTCATACAATATAATAAACTACATCCTTCGAGGGATCGTCGTCGTCCCCAAAGCGAGTGCATCGCATTATGCACATAGGGGTCAACGGCTGGCTGAAATCTCGTCGACGGCATAAGATAAATAAACGTGAGCCAGAAGACGGTAACCGCCACCCGACACTGTATCTCGTGTGCATGTATAAGCATGCGTAAGTAAATCGTATAGTGCGCGTTGACTATCGCGACGGGCGAACTATTCGAACAATTGAACGATTTTCGATTTCGCATTTGAACACTAATATCTTTACATATTATGATGATATTTTGTAGGTCTGTATTAACATGTATATGTTATCCACGCAGTAGTGCGCAAAACGACGAAAAACAATAGCAGTGCATCGGAGGAATTTTTTTTTAGATAAACTATCGTGGCAACGCAACGATAACACGGTGGCGCACATGGAATATAAATTAATTTCTTATCGTTCACCTGTAATGCGTGTTTCCGGCGTTAATGCAATGCAAACGCGACGTAATAATATCCATTACGCATGATATATTGCACGTCGTAGTAGGGACAAGGTGGAAGTCCAGTGGGAAAAAGCGCGGAAAATGTTTTTTTCCAAAAAATTCTAGACAATTCATCTCGCTGTATATGTATTACGACCGAGATTTATACCTTCACGTAGCAGGTCGTGAAAAATTCAAACGCCCAATGTAATATAGATGACTATAATATATTATATTCATGCGTCGGTCTTGAATTGTATACATTCACGTGGACGGATAATTAAACAAGCTCCCTTTAATATCGGCGAAAACGACGGCAACCGCCGACACGCCATACAGAAGCAAGGACCGTACAAGCACGCGCGGTGGGGACGAAAATAAAAGTAAATTGTCTATTTTCTCCGCTCCGCAGAGAAAGGGAATTCCTGGGTTCTTTACAATATCCGGAAGACGGGCTGCTAATCTACACCACGCCCAAAAATGACGATCAAGTAGAATATATACCACACACATAATATACGAGGAACAAACGCAATTGAGACGACGGGTAATGACGTCGACAAAACTACACTAAAACGGAACATAAATAACGTAACGAAAAATTACCTTTACTGGTGAACCGAACAGTTCTTTTTTATCTTTAACGTTATTTTCCGATACTTGTTGCTGTCTGGACTGTCTTTCTTTCTCTCGTTGTTTCTCGCGTTCCATCCTATAAGAACACAAAACAAAAAAATTCCATATATTTACATGTGTCTGGATTGTCTTTTGAGTGTTTCTTATTATTTATAAAAAAAAAAAAGCAATGAACGGGCATTGTCGTTTCAGCAATAAATAAGCGACACAGCTCCCCCGGGTTGACTACATGCATCAACCACATAAAATACACACAATAAATACATATATACAAATTCGTTTTTAATCTTTATATAATATCGTTTATAAAATGTAATTATTAACATTTCGGCGTGTCACAAACAAGAATATCCACATCGGTTACCGATCGTACCAACGATTTATGATTGAAAATCGTGCCATAACCAATTTTTACCGTATTCAAAAGGATTCAATTCTGTAAATCAAAAATTCTGTAGTGTCAGTCCATCATTCAATTATAACGGAAGCACCGCTCTCGGTACCCAACAACTACTATAAGAGAGAAAAAAAAACCAAATTGTGAAACATTTGTAGGCGCACTGCAGTTCCAGACGCACGACGACCCTACGTGGTACGCACACAGTGAACATCTGGTACGGGCGAGACAGGTAATGTTTTCATTGTGCGCAAAAGATTCTGGTGAATTCCACAGGTAGTGCGTCTAAAAACGTAGCCTCGTACGGTCGGGGCGCTGCTGCCTGCACACGGAGAGAGGCTTCAGGACGACCTTTTTTTTTTTATTTTTATATCCATTGAGCAACCCTGACCGCAGCAGCCGTAGTCGGGGAATCGCTAGACCACGGTCGCCGCCACCGCCTCCGGTGTAACCTTTCTTAGATCGGCGACAGACCGACTCGCAGGGGCAGCTGCCGGCACACGCACACCTGACACATGTCGTTACACACACGTAGAAAGATTTCCAGGTGGAATACGTACGTACTCGCCGGATGCTGATGGCATGGTGGAATATCGTACACCGCACCGTTCGTCACACATTGAAGCGCTCACGATTGTTTTAAAACAGCGTTAATTTTGCTAACCATCCATACGTGCGTCGATTATCGTATAGGCCGTGATGAATTACACACGGTCACACAAGTACGGTAAACGCGTGTCTACCGGTGAACGCTACTGGTGGTGCTGTACGGGTTGAACGGACTTTTACCTGCTTCGGGACACATTCGTGTTACGAACCTATTCAAATAACTGTAGACGCGACAATGACGGTTGGTAAAATGAAAATTATTGTACAGCGGAGAGAACAAGGGGCGGAAAATACACTATACGTGTGTGCCGCCGTTATTGCACGGCAAATGAAAACAATAGGACCTACACGGATAATAATCGAACGTCGGTGTGACCGTGGACGAACAGTTTGTAAAAACTTTTCGCGTCCGAAAGGATAAGTAATAAAATATTAATTGACGGCGGCAATCGTGTTCGTCGAACAGTTGTTGTTTCAAAAGTTAAAAAAAAAAAAAAATACATCGCTTTCGTGCGTGTTCGGTGTTGTCATTCTATTGGCGCTCAACACAGTTCGCGGCATCAAAGGGGTTGAAACAACGAAGAATGCATAATACGCGATGCACCTCCTCTAACATACTACTACAATTAAAACTTATGATTCACTGGTAACACATGGAAACTGGAGAATATCCATGGAATTATGAGGTCAGTAGCAGCATTCGCAGCGATATCGATTGTGTGAAAATACTCACACATATACATATGCGTATAAACTTCAACCGTAGTACAACTCGAGATCAAAGACGAGAATAAAAATCCGTAAAAACATCACGTTTACGTATACATCATAGTGATGACAAAAACCACTTTCGACGTAATTACGCATTACTGTCAATTTATTAATCGGGAGCCAAGTTTGTCAAGAAATCATCTATACTGACGATACTCTATAAAAACATAAGTACGAGTCCATACACGTATGGACACAAGTAATTACTCGGGGTACCCGGTTGAATATATGTTACACGTTTTCCTCCATCATTGGGCTCCCATACATAATGATGAATAAATAATGTGTGCAATCTCTTTGCGCGATGTTTACTACAATGTTATGGGTCATATATTTTCAGACGGCCACTGTCGTTTACACCGGTGGGGTGTATATATATATATATATATATATATATATATATATATATATATATAAATACCACACTAAATATCGATTGAGCTTTTAATATGCACACAATGTACAAAACCGACTGAATGCAGAGTAGGACGACGGGTAGACGAAAGTGTCTGTTGTACGGCGGCGGTGGTGGTATTAGTGGCGGAGGCGGTCGACGTGTATATATACGTAAATACCCGGGCGCGCCGCGCTTGTGTGTGGTAATAATTAATGACGAGAATTGGACTTTTACAGAGCAATGTGTGGGTGGGTGCGGCTAAACGAAATGTATATGTGAGGAAGTGTGTGAATGTGTATTTATGTGTACCTATGTATATATATATATATATATATATATACACGTGTGTATGTGTGTGTATTCGTATATATGAATGTATGTACACATGAAGCCATAAAGAACAACTATATACACACCGAGAGAGAATACGAACCCTGAAGACATGCGGAAAATCAATAGCGGTGTGTGTGCGTGCATGTATCCCTATAAACGGAGAACATGTCCACCACCTATTCTCTAGGTTCCTGAGAATAAGGCAGCTTACAGTTTTTCACAATATCAAATCAACAGGGGGATTCGTCGTTTTTTGTATTACATGTATAATATGTGTGCAGTAGTTTTTGCTTCACCCTAAAATACCATTGGCAACGAACACCCTTAAACGTGATTGTTGCACAGAAAAATTTCCATCAATACGACTCAGTCAGCCCCACTACTCTTTTCCATGGTCTTCTTATTTTTTCTTTTTCCTCTTCTCTCAGGAATACTGGATCATTATAAATGTGGCAGTTCGATGGCGTAATTATTATGGCGGTACAAAAATATTTAACTAATACCATTAACTAAAAATGACCGTGATTTTTGCCGCCTGTTAAAAAAGAAAAAACGAAACAAAAAATACGCTTTAAACGATTGAAATGCAAGGTTTACACATTTACACGCGATCAATTACTATTCTAAAGGCCGTAAGCTTCCCGTCAAAAACGTTTACCATTGACTTTTCATAACTAATCCGCTTACAGCATTTTCACTGTTGCTACGATTGACTGTGTCATATCTGTTTTCCTCATTTTCATGTCAACACATATACATATACATATGAAGTATTCAAAATATCTAACAATATTATAGTTATTACAGAAAAAAAAATAACTGCTGGCCAACGTTACTTAGAAATACAGTTGAACATAACACTTATATGTGACAGTATAAGCTGTAAAAATAATAAAATACTACAGCAGAATTAACAATTTCACTAATATTATTGGCAAATTATACAATTGGATTAGCGATTATTATGGACTTAAGCAATTATTATTTCATCGATAGACCGCCGCCCTACCCCATGCCATTGACGTTATTATTGGATCAAAGGAATCACATTATATTACAAAGGTTTACTTTGACATCGTGTAGTTTACAACATTATATTAATGCTTCAAATTAAATTATAGTCTATATAGCCGACATTGGTACGAAGTATTAATGTCGTTTTCATTTTGTTTCGTTACCGCAAACCCAAGAAAAAAAAATCCCGGTCAACAAATTAACGTATATAAATAGGAGGTATAAACGAATTATTTTCGAAAACATCGAACTCTTTTCCGCCACTATAAACTTGTTATTATTAGAAATGATGTGGATAAATAGTAACGTACGTATGAATAAGCATCAAGTCTAAACGTGAATTAATGAAAATAATTTTATGCTTTTCGTAAAAAGAACGATTTGTCGCACAGCATAAGACGAGGAGATTTGCCCGGACGAAAACGAATAACGCACGCACCGGCGGAAGGAAATTCACAGATTTCGACGACGCGCGACGGAATTCTCATCGTCACACGTCGTCGTCTCAGTTGAACAAGCACGTCATTTTAATAACGGTTATTTACACTTCGGAACGACTCCGAAACAGTCTAACGACGACGACGCTGTACAGTATAATGTTCATATGTGTAGAAATTACAAGCGGCCATATGAAAATTTATAATACATATGAAGGGAAAATTACGATCGAACAATAAGCGACGACGTCGTCGAATCGAACGCACGCACACACGCATGCATTCACACACGCACAACAGCTGATGGACAGGTGTCCGTGGCATGGCAAACAGCAGATTATAACATTATACATGTATTATATTGTTTTGTGAAAAAAAAAAAAAAACGGGAGAACGAAGAGAAAATGTCAAGGAAAATCGGTAAAACACTTATCGTAACTATGTGCGCGCGGTTCGTTAAACGTGTATTCTAAACACGAAATGTTAAATTCGAATTAAAATACATAAATAAGATAGATAGTATAATTACATAAAACGTACAGTACATACTGCGTTAACTATACACAATATGTGTGTACATATTATATCGGACGGTGTGCGTACAAACTCCTTCCATAGCTCCGCACGGTTTTCGTGAAGGAGAAAAAAAAAAGAGTCCAAAGGCCATTTATGTACGCGATATTTGTTTCTCTTGAGAAGATACAAGACAGATAGAGAAAGAGAATTGGGGAAAAAAAGATATTATACGGCTGCGTCGAGGCGCGCACACACGTTGCCAGTCGCGGTCGGTCGGTGGCGCACGTTGTGCAGTGCACGTCGACGAGGGGGAGAAGAACTCCGCTGGCAATGGTCATTGACCTCTATTGTGGCAATGGAACGAAGGCAGCGATGACGACCGTTTTTCGTTCGTAGCAGCCGCCGTCGCAGCCGAAGCAACACACGACGCCGTACTTCGCGCGTTACGCTCGAATCCCACCGTCGTCGCGCCCTGCACCGTGCACGCGTTCGCTTCGTCCTTGTTCGGGTCGCAAAAACGCGTGCAGGCTGCACGTGTGTATACGTTGAACGCAAGTACAACAGTTTTCCTTTTTACTTATTATCGTCCAAGACCTACTGCAATAGATTTATATAATAGACGGACAATGTTATGCGGACAAAAGTTTGACCGTGAAAAATATTTGGCGTTATCCGTTTTCGACCATACCACGATAATAAATACGTTAAACGGTTTTAAAATCTCTGTTTTTATTGTCGTATCGTCGAACGGTTATTTCGTTTTGAACCAACCGCGGTGAACGCGATTAATATGAATACGGGTTTACCGATAAAATTGTTGATCCTCGACGCACAAATTAGGCAGTCGAGTTTGACGCGGAAACGTGTAAATTAAAATGTAACGCATACGCGCAACACTTGACGTGTATGCACACGTTTTCATACCTATAAGTGGACGTGTTTCTTCGACGTACCACATGGAGAAATAAAACATGGCAACGGCGGTTTTGAATCGATCCGAATCTCTAGTGTGACCCACAGACTATAAACTGAACACACACGTACAATGTTCTTAAAAAACTATAAAGAACGATAAAAAAAATAGAAACAAATAAAAACTCCCGTGTTTTTTTTCTTCCCGTTTTTGCGAGTCTTTCAAACACAAATTGTCATCTTAATAAATTATTACGATAACGATGCGACGGCACGATACAATGATGTACAGCGATTCTAAACGACGACAAATATTTGTTTTACGTATTATTTGAATAAAAAAAAAAATGAACGTGATAATATACCAAATCTTATATTAAACAAAATGCGGAAAATACAAACAAACTTCTTAGTGTTGGAGTTCACAAAAACAATAATATTAATAATAATAATTATTATTTTTTTTAAATAATGTTTTAGTGTTATGCATGTTTTTTTTCGATTGAATAATTTGGGAAAAAAAACTATTGAGAATAGCATATCAATAGCATGTTAAAAATACTTCTACAATTATTATTATTATTATTATAACATTTATACATAATAAAAACGATGAAAACAATAAGTTAGGTATATAATTATGATATACTATAATATAAATTATATGCTGAGAAATGTTTATATTACGAATAAAATTACATATATACCTCTTCCATTACACACATTTACACGTACGCAATGGTTTTTTTTAGATGAAATACTCACCCTTCAGAATAAAAAAATTAAACGTTTTTGTTTTTAACTATCTACCTGCCGTGGTTCAGATGATACCGTCGCCGACGGGTGCGGGTAGGATAAAAAGGATCCGGATTGATAAACACATACTATAGTATATATAGTATAGTATATATGAATGATTTTTTTTTTCATCATGAAAACCGTTCAAAGCAACGCAACGGTGATAAAAGAGATAATCCTCCACACCACTACTATAATTTCCCCTCGCTTTGAATGTATTTCACGGTATTACATAGTGAAAATACTACTAACTCTGAAGCATATATTATTAAATAATAATAATCAAAGTCAATTAATTTATTATTGAAATGCGCTAAAAGTTCCTTTATGAAAAATTAAGCGATACAAGTACAATGTTATACAATATAATACACACACTCATCTTTTATAACAGAAAAATAACACCATAGCTTTTCTTTTTTTCCTACTGTTATTAATGACTTTCAACGTTTATTTATCTACCTACGCTATCCCAATACCAATAGTAAATAATAAGTATAGTAACTTAATAATAAAATAAAATAACGAGTAGAAAAGGTATTTTATTAAAACATAATTGTGCGATTCGTGAAAAGCAAACAAAATCACGTTTACTGTTTTTTTTTTCGACAAGCTATTTACACTTTCAATCTTTACGTTGTATATATTTCGCCGTAGATGACCAATTTGTCAATATGACACACTGTGTTAGTTTTGTAAATATAAACGAGTAAATGTAATCAAATTTCAGAAATTTGAGAAGTTCTTGTATTTAATTAAAAAAAATCTGTACGCTAAAATTCACTTTTCAATGCGTTAAATAAATATATACATTAGTAACAAAATGTAAGCCTGTATTGGAATTTATGTTGAACGGAAAAAAAATAAAATATTAGTATACAATTCCCTATAAATATGTGTGTAGGTAATCAACAGTTTTCTGGACAACAAGCAGTGAAAATATGAAAATTGGGAGTTATAGGAAAAATTAAAAATTAATCAGTTAGCAAATGAAATGCATTTCAATTACATATTAGAATAAAAATCAGATAAAATATTTGTAATATACATATAAAATACTTTGGAACCATCCCAAAAACTATTTAAGTAAAACATTATTTTTATAAATATGTATGCCAACAAAAATTATTAACTTATTTCAATCAGCTAAAATATATTTTCAAATCATAGAAAATAATTTATGACACACATATACACATTTGAGGAAAATTATTGAATTATTTGCTATAGATACCTATAGATACCTATCCGGACATCTTTCTCTGATTAAATACTTTAATTTAAGTATACTTTAAAATAATTTATTTTATTTTTTATAAATTTTGAAAGATTGAAACTGGCAAGAAAATTCATACGCAATAATAAGTTACTCTTCACATTTAAATGACGAAATTCAACAAAAATGAAAAACAAATTCTTAAATTGCCAGAAGATATATCAGTGTTTTCATGTAAGTGGTGTTCAAAAATAAATTTATAAAATACCAACAACATGTTTTTATTGATAATATTCGAATTACAGTAATAAATAGCAATGGATACAATATAATTACGAGTTTATTTTTATATCAATTAAAATAAATCGATGAACGGCGACCTATCTGATAACCGATGTTCAAGGATTTTCATTACAAATAAAAGTACAATTCATTATTTCTAATTTTCAAACTTACTACCAACTAATTGCTACATAATATTTATATGGGATTTTTAATATTTTACCATAAACTGATGTCTAAATACAAATATCCAGAGGGAAAAAAAATAATAATAATGACAAATTAACACACATTTATCAAGCTATCCTGGTTTTAAAATATTGATTTTAGTCAAAACCGATATAGATTGAACGAAAATACAATAATATGTTATTTTTATATTTAACAAGTTGTTCAAAGGTAAAAATATAGCAATTATAATATTATAAAAGATAATTTTCATTGATTTTGCAAATCCTTGTCCGTAATAGATGAATACTATGAATAACATATCTATCAAACATAATTTTGAACAGAATAGTTTAATTTGGTATGTACAAATTTCAGTACACACATTCAATGTCATATGCATTCTATCCAGAAATTACATTTATGTATAATCAATAATAAATTATTTATTATTTAAATATCATGATTTATATTGAGCAAAATATAGTTATACATATGTATTTAGTTTAGGCTAGGTTAATTCACAACTCAAGTGCATTACAAAATACAAATAATAATTTCAATATATACACTGATACATACAATGATCACAGTACAATAGACGACAAAACGGTAGATATTAGATATTGTATTTTTTTTTTTTTTGTACATAGTTTAAATACTTTTAATAAATTTTACATTTTTTGATAGCGACCTTTTCTTATTTAGTTCCCGTTTCAATGACTATTATCTTATTGATAGAATAATCACGCTGAAAATAATGCAAACGTTGAAGCACAATATAAAAGAATAAAAATATAGGTATTCATACGGCGACACTTATAATTTTATTAGTAAATTTGAGCTCAAAAATTGTATCGAAAATACTTTAGCGGGATTCAAGATGATACTTTCGGCCGCATAGAGAAATTAATAGTATATACATAGATAACCAGATCACATTACTAAAAATATAAGGAAAAAAATTAATTTAATTCCGAAAGTTAAATACAGTTGGTACTGTTTTGAAAATGCCCACATAATTTAAAAGATTTATTTCACAAAACGTCGTCGTTATGGAACAGTCGCCAAATATTTGCAGTTTTAATGGAATTACATCAGAATAAAAATTTTACAGTTACGAGTTTACACATGGGATTTTTTCGGTCGTATACTTAATGAAAAAAAAATCAAACTTGTGCGCAAAACGTTTAAGCGTGATTAAAATTCGAGTAATTGTGAATACGCGAGCAGATACGCTAGAACCGTACAAAATTATGTTGTTTAAAAAATTATACGTGGTTCAGCGACAGCAGGGACGGGCATCAAGAAGATAAAAACGCAAACATTTTTCCGTCACGATTGCAAATAATCACACCGCATTGTTTAGATAATATTCGTAAGACGCCCATGTAGGTAGGGAGAGACATGACGTTTAGACAAATGATTAGACGCACGTTCGCAACAATTAAACCGTCTGGGCGGTGGCGGATGATTTCCTAGAAAAAACTAGTATGCACGCATTTCAGTTATTAAAGTAAGATACTCAAATGTTATGATTTCTCACTGGGCACTAAGATTAGAGTATTAAGACGTTATATCTTTACTGTTTTATTATATGGCGCCGAAACATGGACATTAACTGAAACACCGAGTAAGAAAATTGAGGCATTGGAAATGTGGCTGTACCGCAGGTATCCTAAATATCTCATGGACAAATCGAGTTTCCAACGAGTGCGTACTACAAAGAATGCAAATGGAAAAAGAATTACTGAAAATCGTAAAAACACGGAAATTAGAATAACTGGATCACATAATGAGAAATAATCATGGATGTGGATTGCTGCGACTTACACTTCAAGGAAAAATAGAAGGCAAGAGAAGTGCTGATGGATGAAGGATATCTTGGCTAAAAATTATCCGGGACTAGTGTAGTATAACATAAATTGAATTATTTCGTTCATCACTAGGGAAAAAGAAATAATAGTCAATATGATCTCCAACATCCGAAACGGATGGGAACTTCAAGAAGAAGAAGAAACTAACTGTCACAAAAATCTATGTCCATGAGGGTAGGCAAGAGATTTTTACACAGCGGAAAACGAATTTAATCTGATACCAATGAACAACAATAATAATTATACACAATTCGAACGTAAAAGAGTAGAGCGCCAACGACTGAATTAGAGGAGCAAACACGTGGGTCGGGTCCACAAGAGTTACATTAACTCGAGATACGAGTAAACAGTACACTCCAAATACCTCGATTTCGGCACGTGTCTTTTTCTCGATCGTAGTGTCCTCCACCCATCGACCTCCGTCACTCTCTCGGTCTATCTGTCCTGTCGGTTTACTATTATTGTTGTTATTAAAACTACTGTTGTTATTATTATGTCGCTGACTGGGTTGGTACGCACACGGCGAACGGGAAAAAAGACACCCGCCCCCGAAGAAAGAGGCCAATAACACCGAAATGAAAAATATAACACGCGCGAGACGATGTCATCACAAACGAGCCACCGCCACGCCGTGCAACGTTGCCGTATGTTGCGCACGCGAGAGGGGAGAGCTGATCCGTTGCCACTGACGGTGTTGCTCGGGCCGCCAACGTCGCTCGCGCTCGCACCCGAGACGACCGCTTTATATGTATTAAATATATATTTATAT